>NW_019384708.1:743158-787898 GCF_000671375.1 Centruroides sculpturatus | reverse complement strand
GACGATGTCACAATAGATAATTGTTCGTTTCAAATTTAAGCGCTTAATTTAAGAAAATTATAAAACAACAGACATATATCAGTTATTAAAAGTATCGAGAAATAAAACTAAGTGCTTTATTCTTCTAATTTCTTAATATAAACTTACTATAGATACAGTAGAATGTTGAAAGTCACAAGATAGATTTAGCCTATAAAACTTTAACATAAATCGTTCTCTAGAGGGAAGAGAGGAGAAAGAAAGTGCAGTAACATTACAATATAAGAAATTACATCAAAGCGGAAAATTATTATTGTTCCAATAATAAAACTCAAATGTAACTTTCATACATAAAACATAAATTTATAAAAAAAAAAGTCATCAATATGAACGATAAAAATTGGATTTTCTTTAGTGAGGAAAAAAAAAGGATATTTTTCCGTTATATCTTGAAAATTTGAAATCTGATAATTTCCATTTTTGAAGATGGAAATTATCAGAAGTAAAGCCATAACATTAAGAACAATGTAAAATGCACGAATTTAAATATATTTAAATAAATGCTGCAAGAAAAGAATGTTGAAATTGTAATATTTTATTGAATATGTTTAATTATTTTGATATTACTTGCTTGTTTTTATTTTAAATTTTAAATTTGCTCGGAAATGTAAAATGCCTCATCTCACATTATGTAATTTGTTTATTTAATAAATAATTTATTTTAAACTTACGTAAACTTAGAATGGAATTCGAGAGTTTAATTAAAATTTTCGGTTTGGATTATAATTTTCTATGTAATTTAACTTTAATCGACGATAAATATCTTCAAAAAACATTAATTTTTTAATTTAAAAATGAAATCAAATATTACAAACAGGAAATGTTTTTATGCATCATGCAATTTGAAAAAAATTCTAGACTTATTGTCTGTCTATATGTCTGACTGTCCTTCCTTAATCTCGAGAACGAAGTCCGGTAGATGGAATTCGAGGCAAGATGTGGAAAGATTTAGAGCAGGAGACCCAGATTAACTATATAGATTCTTCAACTGTAGACCGATAGTCACATTATTTCAATTGAAATATTTCCACAAAACGGAGTTACATAGATGACCGGCATGACTTTATTGTTATCAGGAAAGTATGATGTACAGGGGGAAGACATTACTGATTTAAGGTGGAGAGCATATATTTTAAAATAGTGCTCGAAATTTCACATTTTTCCAAGTAATTATCGACCACTAAAGTTTGTATATTATGAAATATTTCCAATGCTATTTTCTGTTATCTAGAGCTTTTATAACTTTGATCAAACATAAATTTAATCAGTTAATGTGTTATAGATAATAAGTAATAATTTCTGTTTAATTAGTGATTAAATTTTAAAGGAATTTTTATTGGCAATTTTTATTATTATTTCATTTATCGACGCTTTAAATACCAATCGATAAAGTACATATAATTACTCTTTATACAGATAAATAATAGCAATGAATCGATAATTACTTATTCAAATCTTTATAAATTAGCTTATTTCTTTGTTTAGGAATTATTTTATCGAATTGTTATTTGACGTAAATATATTTTTTCGTAAAACTAATTAGTAGAATTAGTTGAAATTGATGTAATCTAACTAAAATAATTTTTATTAATGTTAAAGTTTTTTTTTAATTTTGTAATTAATAACGATTACAATAGTTTAACTGGTATATAACACTTCCATATGTTCATATATATTCGTTTTTATAGTTTATATTTGTGTTAATTTACAGTACTTTGTACTCCTAACTAAAAATTATAATTTTTGATTTTAACACATTCCTTTCATCGATAGATTTATTGTATTTTGTAGTCTAACCTTATATTTTTATGTATTTGCAATTAATATTGACAGTAGACCTGTCCTAAACTGAACATGAATTAAAGGGAAACCTGCCTAAACAGAAAAAGTTCTTCAGAAGGGAGCGATTTTTCTATGTTAAAAAAATATAATGGAAACCTGCCAAACCGGAAACAGGGATTTCGGTTTACACAGGTTTTACTTGTTTTTGCAGTTTAAGTTAGCATAGATGAACTGTGCTCTACAGCTCTTGAAAGAGACATTTATAAATAAATATATATATATATTTATCTATAATATATTTTTAGTATTTTATTATGCAGAAAATATATACTTATTCTTAATTTTGAGTTTTATACATAAATTTTTAACAACTGCTCCAGATGTAGTTATCATTTGAACTTAATGTTACTAAATATATTATTTTTCATCAATTAAATTTTTGTAACTGTTTGGGTTATTTCATGGAGTCAAAAGCAAATATATTTGTTAGATACGAAGAGAAATTAAACAATCCACTGAACGTTTAGTCAAGTAAAGTGTAGAAATCGATCAATAAAATACAAAAAAAATTTCAACAATTAATTGATTGATTAACGTGAGGCACCCGCACATTGTAAGCTATAAATCTCATCCATAATTACGCTCATTGCCGGCTTGAGAAACCCGCAACGTAATCGACCATTATGGATGAAAGATGGGGTCCTTGTCCAGATCCATAATGCCCATGATAATTATGTGAGTCCACACGTATCCGAATCACGATCTTCATACAATAGCATAAAAGCTGATGCATTTTCTGTGCGACGAAATGAAGACAACAATTAGCTTCGAAAACTAGTCTCACCAATCATCTTTCTTGACCTTGACAATCGATAGCAACGATTGGTTGATCCTGTTGACGCTCGTCGTCGTCGTCGCTATTTTGTCGCCGTGTGAACCGGCCTTAACACTTAACAAACAAAATTTAAGAAAATTACAATTAAAAAAAATTAATGAAAAAGTCGCATAAATGAAATCGTATGATATCTTATGGCTTTCACTGATTGAAAATTTATTAAATTATATTTTTTTATCTGATTTTTTAAAATAACTTTTGAGGGCCGCATGTTATTGAAATAATATTTTCCTATTTTTTTTATTAACCACTTCAGAATTCACTGCGGTATATTTACTAATATATTTCTTTAAATTTTTAATAAAAATCTGATAAAAGAAACGATAAGTCAAATTTTCGTGAATAAGAACTTGCTGAGTAAGTAAATGTAGAGAAAGATCAAAAGATAAAATTAACAAACTTTAGCTTTTACAAGTGATATTTAATACACATTGGGCTCTAGAAATCGATTTATCGATGGTATTTTTAATTAAGTTCATTGGATATCGTCATCAATCCAGGAATAATTATAAGATAAAATTGTTTATGAATCATATTTTAAAGAAAAGATTCATAAATAATTCTTGAACTACGTGGAAAAATCATATGGGCATTAAGTTTTCTTTGAATTTAGCGAATTAAAATTATTGTTTTTATTTTTATTTTTATTTTGATAAGAATATTAAATTGATACAATTTAGGATATAAACAAACATAAATATTTAACATTTCAAAAATAGATATTTACGTATACGGATACAAATTATTGATTTAGCAACTATAAATATTTTCTCGATAAATAAACATTCAGAAATTAACTCCTAGTATACACATCAAATGCCCACATAAAGAATCTATGACTTATATGGAATAGAAAGCTTTGATTCTCGTTGGGATCCGAACCCACATCTTTCTGTAACACACTAAATCGAAGGAACCAAGATTAATTAATCTGTATAGATGTGATGAGAGTTTATTCTTCAGTACACGAAAACAACTGTAATTCTTCACTTTTTAAAAAGAATTCTGTAACGATTTTCAGTTCATAAATGTGTACTTTAATTAAAAATTCTAAAATCTATTTGGGAATATTCATAAATTACAGATGAATTTTATGTGTAGCTCTTCCTATGTTTGCAAAAATTACCGACTCCAATTCACCTGATATTAAGAATTTTTTTTTTTCTGATGGATCTTGTTTATTGAGTATATGTAGCTTATACACTAGGGAATTTTGTACTCTGTATGCTATTTATTTATTTAAAAAAATTAGTTATTAAGTAAACATGTACGGTATTTTCCTATTCATTAGATATATTTATTTCCATTAGTTAGTAATTTCTCGTAACCTTTAAAATTCTATCATCTTAAATCACATCTCTGCTGGACACAATTAACATTAGCTTGGAGATTTTATTATATCGTGTAGCTTAAGATTACTTTTCTAGCCCCAAGTAAATTATTAAAAATATCGACTACCAAAAATTGCTATAAGCCATGCAACGATATATTCGGAAAGTTTAATTTTCATTATCATAGCCTATAGGCTACACTTACAGTAATTATCATAATATATTTTTTCCTATTTTCTTTTTAAAACTGAAATAAATTTTTAAAAATTTTTATACAGAAATAAATATAAATTTTATTCATAAATAAGTAAATTATATAACAACAATTTAATACATAAAAATAAACATTAATTTACTATATCCGTATCAATTTTTCTTACAATTTTTGGTTATAAAATAAGAAAATTAGATAAATTTTAAATCAAATTTTTATTAAATATTTTTAAAATTGGAAATAAATAAATTTATAAAATTTTTAAATAAAAATAACAATATATAAATGTAAAAATTAAATATTAAATGCGAAATTATTTGCGAAAATATGTATATTTACAGTAACTCGTATGAATTTTTAATCAATAAGCAATATCAAATGCATAGAAAAATAAGGTATAACTTTAATAAAAGTATAAATAAACTATTATAATTTTAGAAAAAAACATTTTAATAAAAATTATTTATAGGTTATTTTATGAGATTCTTCGAAAGAGAGCTTTCTTCGTGTTATTGTTTAAATAGTATCTCATCTATCTGCAGGGTATATACACACACACATGTATATATTATAATAGCTACATTTCCAAGAAATTGAATTCATTTTTCTAGCAGTCTTCAGGATATTTTATTAAATAAAATCTTTTAAGGCATAATGGAAAAATGCATTTATCAAACGTTGAATAAAGACATAAAATATTTCATAAATCAATCAATAGTTACATGATATATATTAGAACAATTTAAGAATTAGGCTGATGATGATGATGATTATCGATACAATTCAATGGGGAATTAATTATCTGATAAGTAGTAAGATCTTTCAAGCGCACGTCATTAATTACTTGTACGCGCGAACGATTGACGCAAATAATCGTCTTTATTATAGAAGTTTTATCAATAAAAATGCATTTTATCTGTAAAAATGTGTGAAAATTTAAAAATAATTTTAATTATTTAATAAAAATTGCCTTAAGTTATTTTTTTCTGACTTTCAGAATAAACCATTCTTATCCTGAACTGTCTTTTTAAAACAGTATTGTCTATCAACGGGTATTTTCTGGATATTAATTAATATATCAGAAAAATATAAAATCTCATAGAAAATTTTTAATCTCAAGTTTAATGGCTTAAAAATTTTGACATAAATTACAAGAAAATTCTTCGTAGATAACAACTAATCATACATCTTAAGGATTGATTTAAAATACTGATTTTATCGTTTAATAATAGGAAATGGTAAACAATGTTGAGAACTCTTATATAGAAAGTTTGACATTTCTGTGATCAATTTGAACGTGTTCTTTAGGAAATTAGAAGTACAAATATAAATTTATAAGGATCTTTCAAGAGAATATTCCAAGCTAAAATTCTCTTGATATATTATAAAATAATAATAAAATCTTTTTATTATTTCTAACCATAAGAAATAAATTTTTTATAATTGCTACAGAATATAATTAAAAATATAGTTTGACATTTTTTTTATATTTTTGAATTAACGTATATCTATTTTTCATTATTTTTTTATTACTTAAAAAAGTAAAATTTTGATAATTTTATCAAATAATATTCTTTATCCAAGTGTAAATTTTCTAAAAATGCACACAATAATTATATAATTGTATAAAGAATAAGTGATTTTGTAAACTTTGTATTATTGGGCTGCAATTTGAAAAACACTACTGTACGTCTATAAATTCACACTGTCCTCTTGTCGGTGTATCTGTCTGTCCTTCCTTAATCTCGAGAACTGAGTTAGACACATGAAAGTCGAAACTAGACGTGGAAACCTTACGGGTAGGTGGACCCAATTAACTACATACGAACTTCCCATATAGAACGGAAGTCACGTGATTTAAATTCACAAATTTTCCCCAGAACGGAGTTACATAGATGACCGGCATGATTCTGTTGTTATCGGGAAAAGTATGATGTACAGGGGCAATACACTACTAATTTGAGATCGAGAGCATATATTTTAAATGAAAAAAAAATTAAAAATTGCCGCACCGACATCGTCACGATAATTTTTGCTCGTTCAACACGTTTTAATTTAATAACTTGAATAATTTGAGTGTGTTAAAATATATTTTTAAACTATAAAAATTCTTCGCTTTCAGTGTAAAAAGTTATTATTAAAGAAACACTATAATTATTATATATTCAAGAACTCGCGACATCTTTGATATCTGAATAAAGGTTTGGAATAAATTACTTTGTGATTGCTAATTATTAATCCATATCCGTATGATAAATTGAGGTTAATTATCATAATTATATAATGACAAATAAATTTTAAAGAGTTTATCGGCATTGTTTGAAGTCAGTATTATCGATAAACAAACTTTTATCTGCCAAACTGTCAATTGCTATTTCATAAATATCATACTTCTATACTAATTACTGCATATTTTACTTTACAACTAACACTTTTTCATTCGATATATCGACAAAGAACGAATATATTTTTTATTTTATTAAGGTTTCAATTATAAATCATAATATATTTATTGAATTTTTTTGATTTTACTAGATTAACTCTTTCATTAGAATGTTTTATTTATAGTTTTAACGTATAATTTTTGAATCTTTTTCTCCTAATTTAGTCTCGTTAATTTTCTAGTTTAATATAAAAAAATAATAATAATAATCCAAAAGACTAAAGAACACTTACAGATAATAATAGAAGGAGTTAAACGATAAGAAGAAAACAATTGCAGCAAAGAGAAGAATTCATGCGTGGCATTAAACGGAAATTATCTTGCAATTTTGTAAAAAGAAAAGAAAATTTACACGAAAAGTGTCTATATAAAAACCAAATATTGCAATTCCAACATAACATGTAATAAAATCTAATTTTATAATCGTATTATTTTTATTTTTAAAGAAAACCGAGAAAGTGATAATACACTTGATTCTAACCATTGAGATCTTAAATCTTTTATTATAAACTTCACAGATAAATAAATAAATATTAATTTTAAAAAATAATAATAATAATTTAATACCTATTTTTTTTAAAAAAATATTGATATTTTATATAAGAACAAATTAATAATTTTTACTTAAATTAATATTTTGTAAATTATGTTTACTTTAGTTGTTTTAATTGTCTGTGTAAGATATTCCTGCTGCTGTTAAGGTTATATTAAATTATTTTAATTAACGGAAGAATCATTTCTCGTAATTTTATGGATTAAGAGAAACTTATTTCTTTACTTAAAGTAATATAAAGTTTTCAATGTCTTTCTGGTAAATGAATTTATTTAATAATAACGATTAAAATTTCAATTAATATATTTTAATTGAATAAATAGAATTCTATGCGCTTTATAAATACAAAAATAGTGAAGTCGGGTATTTAGTTTGAAATAAATTTAAAGTTTATTGTTTATTGATAAATTTAATGTATATCATTAGTATTATTATTATTATAAATGCGTTGGGAAATTACGATAAAAATTATATATGTATACAATAAATTACGTGTAAGTGATATCTTCATAGAAGCTAAATAAATTATGCATTATATTTCAAAAATCTAAAGCAAACAGACAAATACCGAAGAATTATAAAAAAATTCATTAAAAAATTTAT
This sequence comes from Centruroides sculpturatus, assembly GCF_000671375.1. Taxonomy (NCBI): domain Eukaryota; kingdom Metazoa; phylum Arthropoda; class Arachnida; order Scorpiones; family Buthidae; genus Centruroides; species Centruroides sculpturatus. The sequence continues at coordinate 780,038 of NW_019384708.1, read as the reverse complement.
TAATATAATTAAAAATTCTCTTTTTATTACAAAGAATTTGTATGGTCTGAGATATTAAGAGGCCTGAACACTTCTTACTCTATTGAAGACCATACTGAGTCATTCAATAAAAAGGCCTTCAGTATATAAGCGTCAGTATATTAAATAAAAAAAAGAGCATTAAAAATTTACGTTTGTCAAATTTTATTTTTTAATTAATAAATAAAAAATAAACAGTATATTGAGAGTATATTAAATGTGTGTGACTTGAATCAAATTATCTTCATGTATTTTATTTTAGATTAGGCATTTAGTGTGTCAAAGTAGCATAATTTAGCAGGAAGATGCACACGAGAAGCACGATACTAAAGTACAATAAAACACTAGTCTGAAACAATTGTACGAGCTTTCGTGAAACCATGGTTAAATCATTTCACCTGTTCTCCTCAATAAGTGTGTTGGGGTTGTATGTTTCTTTATCGAAAGAACTGTTTCCATTGATATAAACGGAATCTTTGCCTCATATAAAAGAATAAAATCAGCGGTTTTCGATTCAGATTTTTATCGATTTGTCCTTCTTACAATCGTTTAGAGAGAAGAGAGAATTCAATACTATCCTGCTGACACGGCTGAAAGAGAGACATACGGGGATGGTATAAAGACGAATGTTACCATTAATATCTATATGTTTCATCAAGAACACGATAATGAAACAAATATGCTTAACTCACATTTATTTATTTACAAAAGATGTAGATCATGATACAGAACAATATCATGATCTATATCTAGTTAATTTCTCTTTGTGAGGAAATATCTCCGGATCAAAATAATCGATCTTAATGGACACTTGACCTCATTTTTTACTGGATTATTTTCAACTTTTAATTCACAGCTAACTTTCATACTGTAAAATTATTATTTAACTCGAATATTAAAATTTAATAGTATATAATTTCTAACGTTATAATATATTCTTCTTCCATGAAATCAAATTCGAAAGTGATTCTGAAAGTTAAATTCTGAAAGGAAATGTTGAGAATTATAGCTACATAAAACGATTAGGCAGACAGACTGTCAATTGAAGATTGCATTAGAGAACTCCCGCTGATCTTAAATTATATCATAATTAAATCAAAAATATCTTCATTTTGGTGTAGAATATAATCGTTATCACAGATAATTTAGAATTTCGGATATTTTACGGGTTTTACTTCAGAATATAATCTGAATAAATGGATTTATAGTTAAACTTTTTAATGTTTCTTATGCGATTATTTGATGATAGCATTTGAAGCTTAAATTATGTTTATAAATCAAAGTTTATATTTTAATATTTATATTTTTAGTGTTTATTTATTATAAACATGAATTTTCATCGAACTATACGAACAGAAGCTTACGAGTTGCCTAAATTCCCCGGCAAAAAACTAAAAATTATGTGTATCGTCATTTGTAATTAGATTTTATTTTAAGAACTTTTATATTATTAATTATTATAACATAGCAAGAAGCTTTATTTGAGAGTAGAGATGAGTTTTATAAAAAAGAAAAAGTTGTAAATGCTAATAAGAAGTAAAGACTTCATCGACTCCACACAAGATATGACGTTTGAACTCCTCTCTATCTTCCCATCTTCTCTACCTTTAGCTACCAAAATTTAACAAAATCAATGCTCCTAACACAAAAACTTCTGTGTAAAATTTAATAAATTTTCGACAAAAGGCACAAGAGTTATTAAGCTTTAAATTAGTTGAAGAAAAACATGCCTGACACACACACAGACACATTTACTGACATTCCTACATACAGAAAAAAAAACCTTCGAATTTTTTTTATTTTTGATTTTTTCAACATTTCAAGGTTCCTCAAGTCCAAAATATATAAAAATTTTGGGGTCATTTCTTGATCGATTGCCATATTTTCCCTCTGTCTATAACAGTCGTGAAAGTAGAAATGGTAATTAATCAGTTATAAATATTCTTAATTAATTAAATTTAATTAAAATTGTTTAGTATAAAAGTAGAAAAGTTTGTGATAAATTTTAAATTAAAATAAAAAAAAATAGAAAATAACTTTACGTCATAACGAATTTTTTAAATAAAATTCTTGAAAGAAATTCATCAAAAGTGGATTGTAGGTTGCAAAAGTTTTCGATTAAATAGCAAAAATGAATGAGTACTTTTGAAAAAAGTTAATGGATTGATCTAAGTTTCGACTATTTAAATAAAAAATTAGCATAAGTCAATTGAATACATCAAAGTAGACGACTAAAATAAAATCGATAATCTTCTTAGAATGTAATTTATCAGAATATTGGAATGAGCTTTCCAGTTAAATATTAGACATAAACTCCTTTGAGATTTTACAGAATATTTTAGAATTATTATATAATATTGTAATAATTCTAATATTTTTACTTATCGGCACGTATTTAATAATTTGAATAATATTAGAAAAGAGAAGAGTTTTGTTTATATTGACGTAAGCAGGCAATTAAATAAATATTGCAAAAAATTAATATTTTTAATATTTCACTGACGTAAATTGTTTATTATTTAAGCTCAGGTTGAATGTCAGAATAGAAAATTTGAATTTCTTAAAGGGTCTATATTCAATAAACATCAATAAATATTCTCTTCATACATTTTGGAAATGTTAAGAAGACATAACCCATGCCATTTAAAAATATTTTAAAACCATTATTGATTTTCTTATTTTGTAAAAAATAAAGTAATTAAATTTTTAAATTATATACATTTTTATATTGAATTTGCACAGTATTTGAGAAGGAAAGTATTATATTTTTTTATTTAAATAGACTAATTAATCTATGAGTGTTTATATAATTAATACAATATATATAGAAAATACATTTAATACTACAAATTTGATCGTAATTCCTGTTTCTTGACTATTTATAAATGCATAATTAATTAAGAAGTTACTTCTAAGCGCATCACTTGTAAGTGTTACGTTGATTATAATAATAATAATTGATAGCTAAATGAGAATTATTCTTTAGTTATTAAATTATAATTTACTAAATATGCCTGTCGTAAATATTAACAAGTTTTCTTAAGTATTTATTTAATATTTACATCATAATCAGACTCTAATATTACCCTTAACAATGTATTAAGATTTGTATATTTTAAATTATGAGTTACATTTTATCAGCTCCTAGATAATTAATAACTTATATAATGAACAATTAATTACCGTATACATCCAGCTTAAAATAGCTATCATTTAAATAATGAGTAATTATAAAATTTTGAATTATTCTCAGTCCATAACTATTAAATTTTATGCTTAAATTTAATGTTTGTAGGAGAGTATATTAAATGTGTGTGACTTGAATCAAATTATCTTCATGTATTTTATTTTAGATTAGGCATTTAGTGTGTCAAAGTAGCATAATTTAGCAGGAAGATGCACACGAGAAGCACGATACTAAAGTACAATAAAACACTAGTCTGAAACAATTGTACGAGCTTTCGTGAAACCATGGTTAAATCATTTCACCTGTTCTCCTCAATAAGTGTGTTGGGGTTGTATGTTTCTTTATCGAAAGAACTGTTTCCATTGATATAAACGGAATCTTTGCCTCATATAAAAGAATAAAATCAGCGGTTTTCGATTCAGATTTTTATCGATTTGTCCTTCTTACAATCGTTTAGAGAGAAGAGAGAATTCAATACTATCCTGCTGACACGGCTGAAAGAGAGACATACGGGGATGGTATAAAGACGAATGTTACCATTAATATCTATATGTTTCATCAAGAACACGATAATGAAACAAATATGCTTAACTCACATTTATTTATTTACAAAAGATGNGACTACCCTAAAATATATAATTTATTATAAATTATATTAAAGAAATTACCAATATTAACAATTAATATATAACATTTTATATTTGTGTGTGTTTTAAATTTGTAATAATTTAAAAATTAATAGGAAAAAAAGCATTATAAGAATAAGATATTTGTAAAATTTTATAATTTATTTCCTATTTATTTTATAGAAATTGTTGAGAATGTTCGAAATGGGCAGAAACCATCATTAAGACCGCTTTTAGATGAAGACATTTGCGACGAAGAATTGGTGCAGATGATTAAGAAGTGTTGGTCTGATGATCCGGCAGAAAGACCAGATTTTCAAGCCTTAAAATCTATTATTAGAAAACTTAACAAGTAAGTCACAGTTTAATTTAAATTTATTAGCATTATTTATATAGTTTTAAAATATTTAATTTAATCATTACCGTAAATTAAGATCGAACTCGCATGATGTGTTCAATATATATATATAGCATCCCCATTATAACTCTACCTTCAGTTATCTCGTTTGCAATTTAGAAATATTAAATACTTTGTATGATAAATTGATAAATTAAACCTCAAGCTAATTATATCCAATTCATATTTGATGTTCCAGATTGTTTCAATATTCTAATTATAATTTAAAATAAAATATAGCCTAATGTTGTATAACTTTTAATAATATAAACAATATATTATACAAATATCATTGTTTTTCATGTTTCTTTTTATTTTCCTCATAAAAAAATAATGAAATAAGGATATAAATTTCTTCGTTTCACTCAGTCAGTAGGTTGAGTTTTAAGCTACAAGCCTACTGTTGTAGGAAGCCGGGTTCGAATACCATCCGTATGACAGAATCTAAATAATTCATCATGAGTAGCGGGGTTGGAGATCAGGCCCACCTGTAGTGGGCATAATTGTAGCTGGCTACAATTATGTTCGCTACAGGTTACCAGCGAACTGTGATGCATAATTGGGCACCAGCACATTGTTGACATAATTGTTATGCCAGCTACAATCATGCCAATAATATTTTGGTGACTTCGTTAATCAGAAAAGAACAATGCTTTAATCATTGTTTATTTTTTATTTTAAACGTTTTCAAGGGTTCTCAATCTTTATTGTTTATTGACCCTTCCAACACTAGAATTGATACGCCGACTCCTTACTATACTAACACAAAAGAAGAATAAATTAGAAATAGGATGAGTAAAAACTCAAATAATAATAGGAAATATTTTCTTATTAAACGTAAATCAAAGTCAAAATTGCGTGTTTTAGTTAAGTAAAATTTAAATATATAATTTATCAATTGTTATTTTTAAAAATATTGTTTTAAATAAAATATAAAAATCAATAAGTAGCCAAAATAAACAGATCCCAAACGACCCCTAGCAATTTATCGATCCTACAGATAAAGCAACGGACCTCTTGGGGCTAAGTTGGGCCAGCGACTAAATTGGAAAATAACAATACAATAGTTAGATTCCATAGAGTAAAAATACTGTATTGAAACGAAAACAAAACTCCATTCTTTCAACTGATTTTATGGCATTGGCCAAATACTATTCACATTTTCTGAATTAGTGTAACTGAAGAGAGGGAGAATAATAGAAAATGAGGAAATAAACTAAAGCTGCACTCTTTTACTTATAATACAAATTTGTTTATATGGTTTAATCTGATTTAGATAACATTTACAATACCTATACTTGGCTTACTTTGTACAGTTTTTTTTTTTTGGTTATATAAAATTTACAGTGACTTAATTTATATTTTATTCTCTAGGAACTTCCCATTACTGTTGGCTTGCTTATTCAAAAATATTTGTTCACATCTTTCATTTTTTTCTGTTTATTATATTCTCTTCACTCAGACCTGTCTTTTCCATGTTCTCCTTGACCTTTACCATCTATTTTATTCTTTGTCTGTCTCTCCCCCTGCCTGTAATTTCTAGTTCATAATCATTTTAGTATTTTTTTTTCTTCCATCCTTTGTATATGGCCATACCTTTTTAAGTTCACACATAACCTGACAGCCACACCTTTGAAAGCATAAGGTCTGGAAAAGTCACCCAAGGCGAAGCTCAAAGGAAAGTGGCTAAGTTTTTTGGTAGTAGGTTTCCAGCCAGGCCCGCTTCTTGACTAATTTTTAAACGAATTTCCTGCTATTGGAACGGGAAATAAGTAAAACTAGATAGAAATAGTACTGGAAAATGAATAGGAGAATGAATTTTGGATTTTGGAATATACAAGGACTTGCAAGAAAAGTTGGTCTCTTACAACCAGAACTAAACAGGTGTAATTGAGATATAATCATTTTATTAGAAACATAAAAGGAGAAGTAAAAAGATCTCTGACGATTACATCAATTTCTGGAGTGGAAAAAAGACTTGGAGCAAGCATTCTAAAGTTTACATAATAAATATATTGTTATATTTTATAAAATTTTATTTATAGATCATAATTAGGGGTTTCAAATTTACCGCTTTCTTATTACAATTAAATGGCAAATTTTCAAAACTTTACCGGTAATTTTTAAAATTTGACTCTAAATTTAAAAATTAGTGCACTACTTGCCTATTCGCCGATAAGTGGACAACTAAACAACCTGTGCTTTGCTCAAAAATTTCTGAAATTTTTCAGGAAGGTTTGTCTATTAGGAGGATTGTTACTGTTAAATTTTGGTGATTAAAGGTAGACGGGGTGAGGAGATAAAGGAGGTCGTATGTATCTTCAGTAGAATCGGGCTTAATGACGACTTTACTCGTTATTAGCATTTACAATTTAAAAAAAAAATCCATTTCTACTTTCAAAAGTAAGTTTTAGGGTCATTTTATAATAATTAAAAATATAAAACGTTCTAAATAATAAAATATCATACCAGATGGCGTCACACATGCAATTTTAAATGTTGCCGGGAAAGTTAAGCAACTCATTGCTGAATTTGTTATATTTAGAAAAGCCTTTCGCTTTTCTAAATATAAAATTTCAGAACATTTTGTAATTATTTGTTTAATTGTATTAATTAATTGTATTTGCTAAAAAATTACAGAACATTTTGTAATTTTTTAGCAAAAAATGGCCAGTACGAATGCATACATACATACATATATATAAATGTATGTAAAAGTGTATAAAAAAATACTTGGCTTTAAAAAGTATTACGTGTCTACCTACTTTTACCAAATTTACTGGTAAAATACCTTACGAACGCATTTTTAACCTGATTACCGGTAAATCAGTTAACCGTTTACAGGTACTCCAATCCCTCGTTATAACGCATTGTTCAATTTATTAATTTATGTGTTGTGAGTATTTTAAATACAAAAAATATATTTATGTTTGAAAAAAAAAGTTTTATTTAATAATAATAATAATTGTTCAGTTTGTGGAAATAATCGTGTTTGGATGTTTAAAAAAGTAATAATAAAGTTACTTGTCTATAAAATTTGATGGTTTTCTTCACGGTTTTTTTCATAAATAAATGTTTTATATTATATATATTAACAAATAAGTAAATTAAATATAAATTCAGAACTAGATAAACACTTGTTGAGGCCTTAAGCTATAACCCATAAGAGCTCCCTTCACCAAATAGTAATAAATTTATACCTTCAAGCTATAGGCTCGTATAGTCATATATAAAATAAGATTAACTTTAAGGAATGAAGTAGTTTTTATAGTATTTTATACTTATAACTATAGATAATTTCATATTGTATGCTCGAAAATGACTTTCATTATCAATAAATGAAATCCAACTGTATATAATTTTAATGCTGCTTTAATACTAAATATATTTTCTGAATATTATACAGATTACTCGAGTATCGAATAAAGAATATTATATTATAATAATAATCCAGGAGAAATGTGTAATTTCCTTTCTAAACGTATGAACTGATCATTTCAGTAGTAAAAGGAAAAATTCGTACTCAAAGCTGTTTTATTAGATATATATCTTACGCATATACACACGGACGTACTACAGAACACAATTTGAAATATAACGCAAAAAATAAGTGTTTTTTCGAATTCTTTACGTTTGTTATTGGACCTTATTCCATCTTATTCGTAGAATTTAGTAGTGTGAAGTAGCCTGTACAGAACAATATCCCACATTTTTATACGGTATATTATCAGAAATATTTATTTTATATTTATCGATCATTTCTAAATTGGCAGATAATAATTTGTAAGTTAATTTGAATTTTAATTTAAATAGGATTTTAATTAAATACACTGACAATATTCTAGAAACCTAAAAGAAAGATTGTTCGTGATTATTGTTGTTCACATAGAATAATTAGAAAAGGTATGTAAATCATAAGTTTGGAAGAAAATTATAAAAGAATTATCAACTTTTATATTACTACTACTGTATTAATACTATTTATTACGGTAGTATTACGAAATAATATAAAATAATACATAATTTTGCTATTAAATGTTTACAACATTCTAAAGCATTGTATATTACTTTTGAGAAATCGAACTTCTTCTTTAAGTATCTTCAAATAATAATATTTATTGTTAAATTCTAATTATGAGAAAGTAAATATATAATATAATATAAGAAACTTTAGTTTGATAACAATAAATATTCAATAATTAAGAAGAAAGTTTACATTATATATTACCATAACGAATTAATATGGAGAGAAGGAAATGTTAACTATATTTTGGGATAAAATGCATTAAATTTAAATTAATTTGAATAAATATGGATTATATTTATACATTACTTAAATTTCTAATCATATTAATTCAAAACAATATTATGAATAATTTAATCTTTTAGATTAACCTAAATCTTACTGTTCAAATGGATAGAATGTAAGAATCTTAAGAAAGGAAACATTTAGATGTTCAACTAAATAAATTTATTTTGCAATGAAGAATAAAATTTTAGCCATTCCACTAAAGAATATGATAAATTCATTGTAATTTACAAATAATTCAGAAGAAGAGAAATAATATTATGAGATTTTCCAAGTAAAAAGACTTTCCTAACAATTTATTTTATCGTTTTGTAATGCAGATATCTTGTTTGTATAGTCAGGTCGATGCCATTTGTTATATGTAAAATTTGTGCCTTTCAACTTGATTAAACTTGAATATTCTTAGTAAGAATATTTTCTATTCTTAATGAATTATTTCCTTTACATTATCGAATAAGAATTCATTAATTATAAATATTATGGCTTTCTTTCTTTTAAATTTTTTTCAATTTGGTGTTGATGTAGTTAAATAGAAATGCCAACAATAATTCTAATTTAATCATTATTCAAAGAAAAAGACGTTTAAGTTACTTCAAATATTTTATTTTTCAACATTAAAAGTGTTTAAAATAAATGTCTTTTAATGTTGTTGATTTTCATTATTAATGTGTTATTTCGAAAAAGTATTGTAGGCTCCATATTATGCCCCAATTTAAGACGTATTTCTTCATGCTCTTCCTGAACTTAGTCTGGGTTGGATGGGTCTTAAACTCGAAGAATTCTTTGTCACTCTTAAAATTTAATTATGTTTCCTGTTTATTTCCTATTTTCTCTTAAATACATTAGTTTAATTACATTTTGTGAAACCGTCTCCGTCCTGTGGACATGAGTGTCTTTCTTTTTAATCCATAATGGAGTAAGCACGTTATGAGATTCGACAGGCCTACAAAGGAGGACCTTGTGGCGAGAGACGTGGCCCGACAGGAAATTTTTTGAACCCTTTCGGATCCCTCGAAGGGAGTGGCTACCACTTTATTAATCGGCCATCCGGTTCAAGTTTAATTACATTATTTTATATATTTTCTGAATTTATATATGAAATAGGGGTAAAATTTAAAATTAGTCGNGAGAAGGACCACGTGTATCGACAGAAGGCGAGAAGAGAAAATTTACATACTTAAGTACTAATAGTTCACGAAAATAATAATTTTCGTGAACTATTATTACTTAAGTATGTAAAAATTTATTACATTTCCTGTTGTATGAGGGTTTTACCCAATTCTCGAACCGTGTCAGAGTGAATCCGTGCTATAAAAGTACCGTATTATACGGGGATGGTACCAATTCTCGAACCGTGTTAGAGCGAATCCGTGCTATAGAAGTGCCGTGTTATACAGGGGTTACCTGTATATAATACTAGATAGCGATGACGTTGAAAAATTCAAAAAACTTTATTACTTATTAAAACTGATCATATTTTACCTTCATTTTCTATTCGAATTTTATAAAACTAAAGATCTTGTTTATCAATCAATCCTGCTGTTTCGTTTTTCTCTTAAAGTAAACAATCTTTCTTGAATTTACCTTTTATTTAAAAATAAAATGATCTCTTACTTTTATGGATTTAGACTCTACATAAATAAATAAATTCTTGATTACGTAAAGATATCAATATTACAATATGATCAAATGAATTTTTAAATAATTATCGAATGAATGAGTTGATAATGGTGTAAGCTAAATTTATTCATTGCTTTATTTTCAATATTAAGTTAAAATAAAATAAAAAAATATTATTATTATGTAATATATTGAATATAAGTAAATTATGATTACAGTTTTATTATATAAGCTTTGAAAAAAATTAAATTAAATTAAAGGGAGCCCACCAGTGCTCCAGTGGATAAAACCACTGAACATTGATAGTTCTAGTCGCTTTTTTAATTATTTGAATGAAAATTAATAATAAAATTGGTCGTAATAAGTCAGGATTTAAACATTTTCAATCCCCAAAACGTATATTACAATTGTACAGATCTTCTTTTTTAGGTTACTTTCTTGTTTGTCATTCATTTAAAAAAATTCCTTAAGGTACTGTACAATTTTCAAACATAAAAAAAACCTGTGTTTGGGATGTTTCTCCAGGAAATTTTAAAAGAGGATACTTTTCGTATCTCTTAAATCGAATTTTTATCACTGATCGATGGACAAGTAGTCTAAAAAGAAAGGTTAGTATGGACGTAATATCCTTCAGACTTAAAAAAAATGAATAAAGACGATTAATTTTGGCGGAATTTGTCTTAATTTTTGTTAATATATGAAAGCTATTCTTTTAGAAATTTATTAAATAAATAATTATATTATCTTATGATCGACACTCAAGTATTTTAATAACTTAATATTATTTATTATTGGAATACTTAAGCAGTAGTTAGTACTTAAGTAAATACAGTAAATCGGAATCACACTGTAACATATATTTTTTTCGTTTATGCAGATTTCCGCTTTACTCGGGTTCCGTTTTGGACAGGTTTTTACTGCATAAGCGCGAAAATACAAGCATTTTTTTTCCCCTTTCTTAATTGTTGTTGAGTCAAATATTCTGAATAAGCCACATTTTTCAAATTTCCAATTGTTAACACAAAGGAATAGTTGCAAGAAAACATTTACATTATTTTTCTTTTTAGTTTTATTAGAAATTTTTGAAATTTTAAGAATTTCTAGTGTCTTGTTTCTATTGATTTTCAATTTGTTTTTCTATAACAGAGAAGCTAAGTTATATGCAAATTTTTATCGCAGTTTGAATTTAAACTGAGCTAATTTTCTTGCAAAAATAATGCAAATAGAAATTATTTTTGAACGTACTGACTTAAACAACTTTACAATGAATATTCCGCTTTATCAAATAATTTAAATGCAAGTAGTTTATAATTCTTTACTTTGATACACGAATGAAATACTTATATAATGCTTACATATTATATAAATGGGGGTAGAAGAATGATTTAAAAAGTCTATTGTACCTTTGAATAATGCTGTTCGTTATAGAAGTGTGTGCAGGGATTAAGTATGTTTATTCTTCTACACATTTCTACTTGTACTAAGGTAAATTATTACGCTAAAATAATGTCTCTCTATAGTACAAACACAGTTATGGATAAGAATAATTACAAAAGAAGTTTTCCAAACGATAGACGACGTGATGTTTTAAGAACTGTTCGATGTATTTTCTCTGAGAAAAGTAAAAATGAGGTTCATTTCTATGTCTTGCTCTTTCAAGTGCCAAAAAAATGGCCTCAAAATTCACGACAAATATACAGACATACGAATACCTCACACTATCTCGATAGCTTCCTTGTTGGCCAACTGGTATTAGAGGATATATATATATTTTCCTCTACCTTGGGGGATAAAAATGATAGAGGAAATTATTCAAATATTCCACTACAGATAACATTTATTATTTTTAAATAAGAACGATTTTTAATTTAAAAAATAATGTATTTACAATAAATTCTTAAGTGAAGATGAGGAAGCGGTTCTATAGCGATAACATGGTTGAACACAACAATGAAATATTGGATTATGAAATACTGGCGCTTGAAGTACACATGGAAAATTATAATATAAAAAATGCATACGTAATTAAATTTAACAGAAACTTTATTAATATTGCAAATCTTTTATAAAAGAAATGTTTCCTCTATACCAACTGTAATAAAATTTTTCAAATCGATAGAAAACCAAGCATCTAAATACAATAGAATTCCAGAAAATATTTTAAAACTTTAACTTTCTCTAAGATGTGTTTTGAACCTCGATTATACACAAAGAAAAAAGAAATCATGAGCGTTACCACATCACCAAGCTTGCAGTGGTACTCCCTGCTTTTTTCTTCGTGTATGTCGTTGTTTTTAGGCTATTTTTTTCACAATTAGAAGGACCGGACATTAATAACTTGCGTATAATTCAGTTCATTAATACAAGAAAATAAATAATGTGTTAGTTTATAATTTATTTTGTTTCATCAACATCTTACTTTTTATTTATTATAAGTCGTACTTGAAATGAAAATTATGAATTATAATAATTGAACACTTGACAATTGTGTTAAGTGTTCTTAAATTCAAATTAATTTATTCGTCTATCTTATACTTTTAAGTTTTTAAAATTAAAGCATTGTTTAATTAATAATAAATGAATTTTATTATTTTGTCTTCATTAAACAAGGAGAAGTAATTTGTTAATTGTGTAGTTTGCATTATGGGTCGTTCTCCTTTCATCTGTATAAGATTTGAACAAGTTTGAGTAAAAGGATTCAGTAATTAACCATTTTGAATATTCAAAGTAAACTCTTCATATAGTTTTCAACGTCTATTGTGGTTACTAATTAATAATTTTAACGTTAATTCTAGATTGAAGTACCTATACATTAGAAAAGTATTGTTATCACTGTATGATATGTAACGGAAATTCTATTGTAATTTGCAGAAATAAACACATTATAATATTTTCTACATTGTTTGTACATATTTAAATGAAATTTAGAAAATTATTTTAAATTCTTAAGACAAGTTTCTCGTACAAACAAACAGTTTTACTCACACGCTAACAAATAAACCATTATTAAGGAGCCAAGTGGCTCCTTAAATAATAAACCATTCGTTAATCTTGCTGTATGTTTGAGTATAATAATTGAATGTGGCAGACTTATCAGTAAAAAAATATTTTGTAGTGTGCTTTATATAAAACTTTTATTGCTTTAGATTGTGGTTGAATGGTCTGCTATAAAGTTAAAAATGTAGTTTTTTTTTATAATAGAAATATTTGAAGCCATACTGAAGAGTACCTTGTCGAAATCATAAGTTATATAACTTGTTAAAAGGAAAAGATTTGTAAAAACATAATATGGAAGAAGTATGATAAATGTAGTAAAACTGGTATAGTAAATTCCATGTGTAAATAGGCTATAGCAAAAATTCTGCGTATGTATAAATAGAAGTGGTGTAGAAAATATGATATGGCAGAAGTACCAAGAAATTATAATATCAAGTTCAAATGAGAAAGCAAATTGAGCTGCAAATTTCAAATTGCAGACCTATAAATTTCCACTGTCTTTTTGCCTTTCCTTAATCTCGAGAACGGAATTAGATAGACGAAAGTCGAGAGCAGATATAGAAAGCTTAGGGGCAGGAGGCCCGATTAACTATGTATGAACTTCCGGTTTAATCTTGAAGTCACGTTATTACAATTCAAAAATTTTCTCCTCAACGGAGGTAGATGATCGGAATGGCTATTGTTAACAGGAAAAATATGATTTACAGGAAGAGAGAGAGAGCATATATTTTTAATTTAAAACAGCAACTTGGATGTCATAATAAATAATTGCTCGTTGTATATTAGTAATAATAATAATTTGAGAAAAATTATTACAGGTAATATCATAACTTAGATATTAAGAATTGTTTGAAACAAGAATCCTGATATATGAAATTTTTTACGATGTATAATTCTACATATAATCTTTTTTTTTGTGTGTGTGTTTTCTGTATATTTCTTTAAACGAAATTGCCATCGATTAAAAAAAATAATTAAAGAAGGAGTTGGAAATATAACTTTTATTTTAGATTTAATTAAAATTGTAAAACCCGAAGATATAACGACCGAATCTAAAAATAGAAATCAAGATACTTTTCTCAATGATTTTTTTTTCTACTTGAAGTATCGCAAATGATATTAAACTCAACTTGTTAGATATTGGTTCACTAAATTCTATTTTCTGAATTCTATTGAGGTGAAATTCTTCTTAATAAGATTTTTTTTTAGGTATTTTCTTTGTGAGAAAATGGGGAAAAATTAATTTCTAATTTTAGAAATACGTTTTATCGTAAAGAAAAGCGATTTAATGAAATGAGGAATTATACATAATGAGAATAATAATTATGTATGGATAAGTTAATCTATTTTCTGCATGTTATAGCATTTAAGTGTGCGTTTAATTACTGATTTCATCGGGACAATAAGTAGACTATTGCTGTGATGAATTCAGATAGGGAGATGAAGTATTTATTAAGTGTTCTCATGGACAGGAATACGGAAATTATTCCCTATTCCTGAACATCTCCAGTTGACCCAACTATGTGACACAATTAAGACCTAATGGTGACGCCACAAAATGGAACTCTTTGCAAAATTATTTGTATGTAAAATTCGTACTGTCGACTTCAATTATATACTAATTACAGATGAACTTTGTCCTCTATCGATTAGTATAGAGATGGCAAGAAACTCTACTTCGAATTAATCATAATAGAATTTTAAATGAGAGTCATTTTACTTTTAGAAAAATTTAATGCTTATTTATTATTAATTTCCATGTGTATATAATTAACATTATCTTCTATATTTAGTAGATTTAGAAGTAATTTATTATTTATATATTTAATAATTCTACTCGAATGGCATTTTTTCTTTATTAATTTCATGCTTTATAATGTCATTCATATCAAGAAAATCTTTCGAAACTTCAGGGGAATATAAAATTTTTGATTTATTGTAAAAAAAAAATAGGAGAGACTGCGATTATAAGAAAAAATTTGCTCGTATTTAATCCCATTTAGGGACTGATATTTTATTCAGATAATCCTCATACAAAAGAGTTAAATTCCCAATATCCCAAAGGCAGATCTTATTGAAAACTTTAAAAATATACACGTTTTGCAAAATATTCTGCATGCTTAAAGTCTATACTTTAAAGAAATTATGCCCTTACTATAAAATTTTCTAAATATTTAATTATTTTAATTATAAATAACCGACAGTTAAATTAAAAATAGATTTCTTTGAGGAATTCTTAATTGTTTTGAAAGAAGAAATTTGCATATTAGAATTTGATAATTTAAATATTGAAAAGTTTAAAATTTAAAATTTAATTGAAGTTCATTATTAATATATTATAAACGTTAAATTATATAAATATGAATGTAAATTTATTATTAGATTTAAATTAAACTGTAGATTTGTATTATATAAATGTGAATTCAGAAATGGAAAGTCAGTCTTCATTGACTAGTAAATCGATGAGGACGAATCCAATAATGACCAAGTTGATAACTTTGATTTCATTTTGGAAATCAAGTAATCACTAACTTTTTCCATCATTGAAGTTAAGAGAAAAATTTAAATTACGAAAGTTTTAGAGTGGACCACTTCACATATATAAAGAATATAAAGGAAATGGAATAATTTCTAAAAAGTTTTTATTGATAAGTTTCAAAAAAGAATTGTTTCGTGAATAATTCTATTCGAGTTTCAACTTTATAATTTAATTATTTTTTTATTTTTTTAAACGATACTAGTGATTGATTAATCTTTAAAAGCAAGCTCTCGAAGGAATACTTATCAAATTTGCTTAAAAAATCGTTTTTTATACGCTGTATTTACGTAGAAATGTATTCGAAGTACAATTCTATGATACAAAATAAATTTAACAATATAAAAATAATCGAATATGTATATTTTTAAAGATTATTTCCGCTCTTTGTCATGTAATTATGAATTCTTAACAACAATTTTCCATGATTAAAAGTAGTTCAATGTGTATACTTTTTAATGTTTATGATATTTAACTTTGTATCGCCGATTTGTGTTTATATAAGCATGTTTCATGTTATGTTGTATGGAAATATAGTTACATAGATGCATAGATGTTTACGTTAATGATGTAAGCATACGAGAAACATTAAATATCTTTCATTTATGCTGAACTATGTATATCTACGAATATATGAAACTGGAATTATGAATTTCATATAGGCCAATAAATTAAACACTTATTTTTTTATTTTCTCTCTCTAAAAATCTGATGATTTAGAGCAAGTAAACTGGTGAAATAAAAATTTAAAAGTATAATACATTTATTTTGAATTCTTTCCAAATTTCATTTATATAAAGATATGAATTATTAATGAAAGTATAGGACAAGAAATTTTTAATCCATGAAATTAATATTATTTTCAAAGAAATTTTGCAATTCATGTCAATGGCATTAATGCAACATAATCATATTCTAAAAATACGTTTAATTAAGATATTCTTTTTATAAAGATAATTATATAGGCCTATTTAAGATGTACACAACTGAATAAAATTACAAAAAAATATTTTAAAAAATACTGTTCTATATTTATACTTGCATATATTAATGAAACTGTAAATTAATTTATAAATGAGCTATTATGTATTGTGACATCGTCAAAATGCTCTCAATTTTAGTAATGTTTTGCCCCTGTACATCATACTTTTCCTCTTAACATAACAGTCATGCAGGTTATCTAACTTTGTACAGGAGAATATTTTTAAATTGAAATAACGTGACTTCTGGTGCATACCAGAAGTTCGTATAATCGGGATCTCCTGCCACTAAGCTTTCCATATCGGGTTTCAACTTTAACCTTTTCACTCTGTTAAGAAAGAATAAGCAACAGATGGATGCCAGTTAGAATTTATAGATCCACAGTGTTTAAAAATTATAGCCCAATTACTTCATATAATTAAGTGTTTTTTTTAAATATTTAAATCAATTTAAGTTCATTGGAGACAACTAACAGATTATAAGGATTTGTTGTTTTCTTCTTCCATAATAAAACTAAGCAATTCATCTTGTGGTTTGTCAGATGGAGTATGAAATTGTAAAATTAAATCCATTAAAAATTTATTTTAATATGAATATTATTAAGATTTTTATTATTATTCTGGAATATTTCATAATATCTAACGATTTAAAATATTCTAATTTTTTTCCAATTGTCAATAGCTTAAATCATAAAATAAACATTAAAATTCTAAATACGTAATCTCAATTTTAAACATTTTAAAGCCGAATTATCATAATATTCATCGAACAAATGAGAAAATTTAGATTTTTCTATCAATAAATTAGTCCATCCAAATTTTAATTTGGTGCCAATATTTCTGTAATTAGAAAAATAAAATTATAATGTTGAAGAAAAAATTGTTACGTTTTATAAAATTTAGCTTTTTACATAACAAATGTATTAAGAATATACATATATAAATTATAATAAAATCGTATCCACTGTACAGGACATTATTGTGACATTATCACACTACTGGACTGCAATTTTTAATCGTATTTTAATTAATTTAATTTAAAATATATGCTCTCGATTTTAGTAGTATCTCCATTGTACACCATAGTTTTCCTGATAACAATCAAGTCATGTTAGTGACCTAACTCCATTCTAGAGAAAATTTTTAATTAATAATCACGTAACTTCCGATTGAGATAGGAAGTTCCCGTTTACTTAATCTGGACCTATTCTTCCTAATCTTTCCATTTCTAATCTCGACGTTCATATAATTTTGTTGTCAAGATTAACAAAAGACATACAGACAGACGGACACAATGGGAATTTATACAATAGCAATTTTCAAATTGCAGCCAAATTAGAACTATAAAGTAATTTATTATTTTATAGATTTAAAAATTGTAATTAAAGCCAAATGTATTTATACTATTAAATATAATTAAGAGGATCGGCTCTCATTAAATTCGGCATTATTTAGCACTCTTATATTTATTTATTTAGTAATTTATTACGTGTTACTTTATAAACTTAACTATTTATTTATTTATTATTGATACGTATCATACTCTAAAATTCCCTTGAAAGTTGTCAAATATATTCATACAGAATTAACAGAATACAGAAAAATATATAAAAGCAAACATTAATTTCATAAATAAGAATGAATCATGAGTTAATTAATAATTTCGAATTATTTACTGCGAATGATTACGCTATTTACTTACAACGATAACGTTGAAAAATACACAAAATATTCTATAAATTAACATAAAACTTACGCTTAAAGCGATAAAGATTTCTTCTAAATCCAGTCAATCATTTTCTTAATTTTTATAAAGAAAAAAATACATTTGTACTCTTTAGTGAAAAAAAATTAATACAGTAAACATAGTGAAATGATATTATATGTCTAGCTACAGCAATAAAAACTGCTCGAGTAAATAAAAAATAAAAAGTATACACAAGATTTAACCGAAACGTTTTCAGAATTTTATTCAATCTTCAGAAGTTATTTGAATTTCAAATATTTTATCTGCTAAAGTTTGAATAACATTTCTGTAAGAGTTTCGCTCCAAATTTATGCAAGTGTTTTGATATCCTATAAACGTAAATTATACTGATATATGGTATTTAATTCGAACTTAATTTAACTTAATTTTCGTGTAACCTATTTATATAGTTGTTATAATTTTAATGATATTATAAATAAGATTTTATAAACTTCAATCTGACTCGGTTGCATCTGGAGTTTCTTAAATATAATTTAATATATGGAACATTGAAGTTAATTTATTTTAAATTAATTATGTTTTTGTTTACGTTAGAAATTCTCTGTGTTTTTTAACGTAATCATAAATAAAAGAATGTTCAGTTTTTATTAACATATATTTATGGCTCTGACCTACTGAATGTTTGCCAATAAACTAAATCTTTATCCTTGCTTATATTTTATTGCTGGTATAATTCCAAGTTGTAATATTTGTTAAACAATAGTTTATTGTTTTATATATGAGATAAATTGTCATCATATTCTGAAATTTATTCCATACTAAATAAAAAAAAACATTCGATAAAATTCAGCTCAGTTCTTTAGAGAATGACGATGTTTGAAACTGTGTTATAGATTTGTTTTCTCCTAAAAATGTAAATATAATTTTAATGTATTTTAATGTATAAATGACTCTGAACATAGGTTAGGTTAGTCATGAATTTTACACAGAGTAATTAATACACTTTAGAAAATAAGTACTGTACATATGATTATCAGTTGGCAGAGTTCAAAACATTCCTCTGAAAAACGAAATGTTCAATAGTGTTAAAGATCATTTCATTCTTTATTAATTATTGTCACGAGGTGTAAATTATGTACATATACAAGTGATATACAGTTTGCATTAATTGTCGGATTACGATAGAATTAAACTAAATTAAAAGATCTCATGCTTATTAAACTCGTGAAAACTTCTAGAGAAAAAAAGTAGAATATAATACTACAGGGATCTCTAGACCAATTAAAATTTGTATAGCTCTACAGTTGACAAACTTAAAGATTGCCAACGATTTTTCAATTGTAATTCTTTTTATTATCAAAACGTTTACACTTACAAATATTCATATGTAAAATATATATAAATTTTAGTCTTAATTTCGTGAATTTTCTTCCTTACATATATATAAACTATTCGTGTTTGATTTGTTATTATTTATTTTATCTTATTCATATTTGTTAAGGGTAATAATAAAGACTAATAAAGACTTATGGTTAGAATATTTCCTGGTTTTTCTCAATATTTTATCTATATTCATCGACTTATGTAATCATATAATACAAAATATATTATTATATAATATGTAGAGTTTAATACATTAATAAAGAGAACTTTCGGAATGATTTTTTAAAAATATAAGTTAGAAAATTATAATATTAAATAAAAAGAATTTGGAATGAATTTGATCTAGTTTGCATTACAGTACTGTACATTTGATAGTCGAAGATCATATATACATAAGTTTTCTTAATGCAGTATTACAGAAAATGCGGGGATAGAAGCACATGACACGTGTATGTACGCAGTTTCAATTCCGTTGTATTGTTGTGTAACAGTTGAGTTTATACACGAAGTAATTTTCCTCATTCCATACATTGCAGGAATCTGGAAAAGGGAGAAACAATCAATTTGGTAAAGTATTATTAAACCTTAGTTGCCCTCAAGAGAGCTATTTGCGGGATAAGACCAAAAACAATCGTTCTTTTGCCGAAAGACCACAACGCAAGGTCGCACGCAGTGGTGTGAAACAGTAGAAAACTTGAAATTAAAGTTTATTTCAAGTTTGTTGCGCCCAGATCTGGCATTTTCAGACTTACTGATTGTTTCTAATATTAAAATATGCATCGAAAGGTCAAGGCTTTTCATCGGATACAGAAGTTCAAGTTACCTCATGAGTATGGACCAATGAAAAGAAAGATAGTTTTTCAAACACCAATAGAAAAATGGATTGAGTGCTTAGAAAATACAGGTAACCCCCGTATAACACGGTAGTTACGTTCAAAAAATTGCCGTGTTATGCGAATCCGTGTTATACGGAACAAAGAACTAATACGAAAAGGAGGGTTAGGTTCCAAAAATTAAAATCATGCTAGTATATTTTCATAATTAAGATAAATATCTTCATTAAAATTTTTTTAAGTGATACATATTAATATAAATTAAACAATGTTTTCTTCGTCATCACTAAAAACACTATTAATTAACCGAGAGCGTTTTCTTTTTGGCAAGTTATCCTTATCCTCTGAGCATTTTTCTGCATTATCTTCAGATCCATGCTTTACCTTTTGCAAAATGTATGTAATTTTAGATTGCTTGCTTCTAGTTAAAAGGTCTTTATAAATTTCCTTATATGGTGCTAAGCACTTATGAAGAATAAAGCAAGTATGGAATAAGGGAAAAACATTCGGCAACATCAGAAGCAGAAGCGTCGCGATCTGGCAACATTGAAACAAGTTTCGAGAAGGACCACGTGTATCGACAGAAGGCGAGAAGAGAAAATTTACATACTTAAGTACTAATAGTTCACGAAAATAATAATTTTCGTGAACTATTATTACTTAAGTATGTAAAAATTTATTACATTTCCTGTTGTATGAGGGTTTTACCCAATTCTCGAACCGTGTCAGAGTGAATCCGTGCTATAAAAGTACCGTATTATACGGGGATGGTACCAATTCTCGAACCGTGTTAGAGCGAATCCGTGCTATAGAAGTGCCGTGTTATACAGGGGTTACCTGTATATAATACTAGATAGCGATGACGTTGAAAAATTCAAAAAACTTTATTACTTATTAAAACTGATCATATTTTACCTTCATTTTCTATTCGAATTTTATAAAACTAAAGATCTTGTTTATCAATCAATCCTGCTGTTTCGTTTTTCTCTTAAAGTAAACAATCTTTCTTGAATTTACCTTTTATTTAAAAATAAAATGATCTCTTACTTTTATGGATTTAGACTCTACATAAATAAATAAAGTTTTCAGAAATAAATATATTTTTTAAAATTTATATTTACATAGCAATTCAATAGCACATATCTCTCCCTCTCATTAACAATATATTCATAACAATAATAAAATATAATAATTTATTATTTAATGTAAAGATAATTTATATGCTTATTCGACTTTACATCATGAGTAAAATCATTTCATTTTTCTAACATATTTGAAAATTGAAGCTATTGTAACGTGTAGAAATTTTGAGTTTTATTTAAATAAAAAAAATTCGGTTGATTATAAATAACTTTAGAAATTATAATTTACACAATGCCACCGATAAATTATAAGAATTTTTCCTTGAATGTAAATGAACGGATACATGTAGCCAACAGCGTCAAACGAAGATAAACAACCCATTTATTTAATAACAAATCCGTATTGTTGCATTATTCTTTTTATTTGCCAAGTAACCATCTTAGACGTGTCAAGTTACAAAAAATGTGTCCAACAATGAATTCTTATTTTAAATTCCATTATTACAGAGAATGAAACTTGCTCTTTTGACACTGTCTTAAGATAAATATGGCTCCGAGACAAAGTGAAAATGTGATGGTCCAGCAGTTGGTGTGGACCAAAAAATTGTATACAATGTGGAAGATAAAGAAAACTTTGTTATTCAATAAAATTTGTGTCTGCCAATCCACCTTTAATTGTTTAAAGCGGAAGCCCATTTTTTAGTCATGGACTCTTTCGTAGTCTAGTTAAACCTATGGATCATTCTCAGAATGATGCTTTTAAACACAGTGAAATACATAGAATTTCAATTGTATTGAGTAGTTATTAAATGTTAAAAATAAATTTTTGATATAGCAATGTAATTCGCTTCATGGTTAACGCGTTAACAATAGTTAGTTGTTAAAAATAAATTAAATTCTTTTTTATGGTTATGGTTTAAGTTAAAATTTATGTAATAACTGAAGGAATCTATGGCTTCAGATTAAGATGTATTATAAAAATTATACTTCTATGACATCTTATGAATCTGAAGTATTATAAATTTCAGATTATCTGAAATATATGACGCTTTAGATAGGGCCATTTCGAATTTAAACCGCTTTAATAAGAGTTCTTTAAAAGCTATTCTGGAGATAGGTTCTACTGCGTGTTAGTATTAATACAGGTTTTTGCTCTCAATATATAGAAAAAATTGTTCTTTTTTTAAACATTATAATATCTTAAATTTATTTATTGTTAAAGTTGCATGCAAATTTACATTCTGTAATTACCAAATGCGTGTACAAATATGTATTTATCTACATATTTATATAGATATTTGAAAGAATATAAACATTTAAAATTATAAATGATTTAAATATGATACATTGTTAATTAAGAACCTGTTATTTATTAGTCTTGTTCCATGTATATTTATATAATTTTTGTTGTTAATCTGAATTTTAATCGACTATAATATTGAAGTCTTTAATAATTCCTATTGAAATTTTTATTTACATTTAGTTATAATTCAGTAATAATGAAAAATTGAACGGTAAAGTGATTCCAATTATCATCCATGTTAGATGTAAATTTATTCTGATCATTTCTGGGTTTAATTATTGTAGTAGTTCGTTCGTTTGCTACGTTTTGATAAAACTAAGATTATGAAAATAATTTATTATAGAAGATACTTAAGAATAAAACTATGATATGGGCATTAACTTTAGTTGAACAGTTAAGCCAGACCAATTAAACAAATGAGTGAAATAAATATACTAATTAAAAAATGTAACTGTTATATTATTGTGCAGAAACTATTTTAAGTTTATTTTCAAAAGAATTATTAAATATTAATGTGCATCTTTTATACATTAACGTCTCAATCGTAAACTTTAGATATTGTGAAGAATCTGTTTATATCACATTAATGCATGCTATTTTCGTGTTTTCCACGTTCATGTCATACGATAAGAGAAAAATAATTTATGAATGTTTTAAAATTTCTAGGAATAAAGGCAAAAAAGAGACTCAAAATATTCTAAAATCATAATGTTTGTTTGGAAATTCAGTTTCAGTTTATGTTCGGTTGTATTCTTACTTGCACATTATCTTCTTTCTCGAGAAATGTAGAAAGATCTATAAAATTGAAAGCTATAAAATTCCTTGGCAGGTTGATGCCTTTGTGTATGGAATAGTGGACACAGTTACGATGAAAAGAACATCGAATTTTATTGAAAAGATAGTGCAGACTTTAAAAATAAATCTTTTAATGAAAATTTCTTGGAGTAAATTCATAATTTAAATGATACAAATTTGTAAAATATTCATGAAATTTTACAATAAAGTTACAGTTTTAAATGTACTATTTTTATATTTATTTTTACATAGAATATAAAAAAATAATGTAAACTTTTCGATAAATTATACAATTTCATATCGATATGTATTCAGCTGGACACAACAAAAAGAATTTCATTTAATTTATATTTTTAACTCTGAAGTAAAAATACAATTAAGTAAAATTTTGATGTAGTATTTATTCAATTCGAGAATGAATAAATAGAAATTTCAATCTGTTTATTAAACACGCAGAATATTATTATTTTTAATGTTTTTATTAATTGAAAGAACTATACAGTAGTCTATATAAACAAGCAATACTTTATTAATTTCTAGTATATTGGATGATCGTAATTAAATACATTTATTTGTTGCTGATTCAGCTGTCTAAATGGAAACAAATGTTGTATTGTGATATTTCGGGATATGCGGGAAACATTTCCATAATAATATCCTTAAGAACAAAAATTTACCACTATGGGAATTTTGTCGTTGCAAGTAACAAACAATTTATTTGTACAAGATGCTCAGGCTGTACAGAAATTTTTGCCATGCAATGGATACTGTTCTTTATTGAGATGTAAACTCCGAAGACCATTGAACAATGGGTTCCAACAGCTGATCAATACCGATCTTCTGTGGTTCTTCTTTGCATTTACAGTTGATTCTGTCTTCAAAGGTGCCAAATTTACAATATATTTTCGATACACCAGACTTTTTAAGTGTTAAAATTGTTTTTTTTCGATGCTTACAGCATCAAAAGTGCTACAGTGTCGTGTTTCTGGCACTATTTTTTAACAAAAATATCTTCGTGTCCTGAAATGTCAATGTGTTAAGTTTTTGTTATGTAGATATTGTATAACTAAAACTAAATAATACATATTACAACTAGCTGTTGTTACCCTCAACTTCGCCCGCGGGGATTATGCAAGCAAATCTCATTTATATTCAGTATTTCAACAACCATAGTAATTGATATGTAACACCTACCGCTGAGAAGTAGCCGAAATTTTAGCCGGTAGTAGCCGAAATTTTTAAGAGTATTGTGTATCTCGTAAATCATGTAATTACAGTAGAGCGTCGTTTATCCGAATCAATTGGGGACTGGGCTGTTCGGATAACTTGTTTTTCGGATAACCGATTATGTACGAAAAAATATATTAACCTATCCCGTGTTGAAATTTTTCTCCGTTGCGTGTCGCTTCGCGTTGAATTTTCGTCGATGTTAAGGCTAACGTAAACTTTTTAAAATAATAATCGTGGCTATTGTATCGTTAAAAATGATTTCTTTATGTTTTACAAACGAAATAAATACATTGAAAAATATAAAAACAAATAAAAATTATACTTTAGGCCGACTGGAATTCTTTCGGATAACCGACTTTCGGATAAACGACGCTCTACTGTATCTAGAAATATATTTTAATGTGATTATACGAACAGACATAATAAAATATAAATATTTATTATTATGCATTTAAAGGTTTTAATGTTTGAATTCCCAAGCAAGGAGCGCGAGTCAAAATCAGGTTTAACCAATTATCATTAATTTTACTACAACGCTTATAGGTTAACTACTGACTCTAACTCTTGATTATTGGCTGAAAGTATTAATTTTGGAATATTTAAAAATAAAATTAATATATATCAAAATTGTTAATAGTTTTTATTCACAATTAACTTAGATGTTATACATTCGAAATATAAAAGTAACCGAAATAATATTCTAAGATTATTGAATTAAGAGTAACAACCCGCAAATGCTCCAAAACGATACGTTTATAAAATAATCGAAAATAAATCTCTATTAATTGACTTTTAAGCTATATTTGCATAATTTAACATCTAAATAACTGAATCACTCGTCTAGATATTTTCACCATCTCCAAGATACGGTGAAAATATCATCGACCGATAAAAAGTGTGTTAGTAAAATGCACGTAAATAATTAAAAAATGTGGAAATATATAGGTACTTTTAGCTTAATTGTATGCTTTTTATTAAAATTAAATAGTAAACTACGAAGAGATAGGAAGTCTGGATGGGTGATGTAACCATCTCTGAGGTCTACTAGTTCCTGTTCTTAGATATTCCTGAGCACTCAATATGTACATATATACATATTTATTACCCACTCTTTGTTCCTCTTTTTTCTCTATTATCTTCTATAGATGGACCCCATTGTAAATTTACGTAATAATTATTAAATGCATTTTATATGTAACCATGTTTTTATTTTAGAAGAAGTAATTCCTTGTTCTATTAAACATGTATTTAACTGGTACATTAGATAAATAAATTATATTTAAAACTGAAATTTTAGTACTTTTGATAATGCTAAAATAATTCTTTTAAAAAATGTTTCTCTGAATTTTCGTTTTAAAATTTTTATCGTCGTGTATAGTCATAAAAATGATTTACTTTCAAACCATATTCTCATACGTGAATGAGTTAAACCGATGAATAAATTCGTAGATAGCCATATATTCATCAATATATTCGGCTATATTCCCTATAAATTTATTAGAATTGAGAGGGGTTTGAAGTAAAGAACGTGTCATTTACACAACTTATAATAATCCACGTTTCAAATAAAACTTCTTAGATAATCAATATAAATTACTATTTCATATTGCCCCGTTCAAAATACCAATAAATTCATTTGAGAGGTCCATTTTTGACAATTTTTAGCATAAAGTCAGTGGTGAAAGTCGTAAAAGATCAAAGTTTATCACATACGAACGATCGATACAGAGAAACTATTTCCACCAATCGCAAGAAATATATACAGTACTGTATATATATGTATTGCATATTGTAATATATATATATATATATATTTATATTTTATTTAGTAATATAAATAATACACTTATTAAAAGGAGTTTAAGGTTGGTTTTAGTTTACTTAATCATTAATTCTTAGTTTGCATAACGTTGGAATCTGTAAATTAATAAAATGGCTTCAGTATTTTAAAATGATTACATTTAATAACTTACCAGCATTATAATCTAACTATATATTTTCTTATAAAATAAGTTTATTTTTATGTTTCGGTGTGAAATTGAGAGATAGAACGTGGCAGAAATGGGTTTTGCAGTACAAATTCTTAAAAATCTAAATATTCTTTTACAGAATTCTTAAAAGTTTTCGATTAATTTACTTAATTACAGTACAGTACTTAATATTAAACTTTCAGTTCAAAAAATTACTTTCTAAATATTTGATTTTTTATAATAAAAGTATTGCATATTTACTGTACTTACGCAGACTTTTGAAGCTCTTTTACTATAAGCTATAAAACCTTTGAAGCTATAAAATCTTTGGTCGTTTTGGTCCAAGACCCAAGTTTCGAAACGAAATATTTATAAATGAAAGAGTTCATATTGAGCATGAATATAATCGTCATTTTATTTTAAACTTTCTTTTTTCAAATTAAAAATATCAAAACTTTTATGAAAAAATCCAGAATTGCACTTACTATAGGCTATAAATCAGTGGTGCATAACCTTTCAATTCCAGAGGGCCCGAAGGCAGATGGGTCGCAAGGTAATTAATTATAATCTCTATGAGAAGGGTAAGGCAAATTTTATATGAGGAAAGATGATCTTTAAATCTAATTATAGTATCTCGTATTAATTATTTCTTATTGGGTTGCATTTTGAAAAAAAATTGTAGACCTATAAATTCCCGCTGTCTGTCTGTCTGTCTGTCTGTCTGCCTGTCATTCATTAACGTCGAGAACGTAGATAGATTGCAGATATGGAAAGAGTAGGAGTAATTATGCACTCTGTAAAATTAGGAATTTGTAAAATCAATTATATTGATACATTCTGTAAACAGAGTGTCGGGATAAAAAAAAATCGTCTGGCACACGCTTTTCCCGCTTTTTTTACGAACGACCGTTGTTGCCATAGAAACGGCGATCAGACCATCTTGAAGACTCGACCGCTCATTGGTTAAAAGACATCATACCATCGGCGGACGTCTTATAGAGCTGGTAAATGCTGATTGGTGGACTCCAATGCTGTTTCAATCCTATAAAAGCATTTAAGTTCTGGCGGGAAGATCAGTTTGCTTCGGACATAGGAAGTGAACTCACACTGACCTTAGTTCGCCTAAGGTGTCTTAGAAGATTGCCTCATCTTGTTGTATTGTTGTGGACTTTGAATTTGTACGTCGCAAGGTGCTTTTCCGACGGACCTGTTGCAGTGGATGATTACTTTGAATTTTGTTAATATCTAACGTTTGTAATTCGTATATGTGAACTTTAATTGTAACTGTACATACGTTTATTTTCAATATACATTAAGTTTTAAATTTTACTGACTCTGAAGTATATTTGCACTTGATTCAGAGAGATTTCGTAAATAAACAGAAAATTTCTTTGACGTTTGAATAAATTGATTCATTTCTAATAGAAATTTCTTATTCATATATGACATACTTTATATAAAAATAATAAATTACACGAACTAAACTAAATAAATTTTTGTTTCTCTATAGAAATTGATATTTATAAATTGTAGAATATTCAAAACAATAAAAGTTTGTGTGTAAATGTTAGTGTAACTATTTATTAATTTCATTGATACAGTTTCAGTTCAAAAAATTATTGTATTTTAACATTATTATTATTTTAAATAAAATGGTGATGATCCTCCTCCTCCTTATTATCATCCTATGTAAAATAATATTAATATTTTTACCTGCATTATTGTGATTTACTTGCAATAAAGTATGAGGATCATCATCATCATCATACTTTAGTGCAAGTAAATCACAATGATGATGAAGATCATTGGACTGCAATTTTCAAATTGTAGAGCTATAAATTCCTACTGTCGTTCGTCCGCCTGTTTGTCTGCCTAACTGTCCTCGTTAATCTTCAGTAACTATGATACACAGGGACAAGGGACTCATAATTTGAGTTGGAGAACATATAGTTTAAATTAAATAAATGTAAAAAATATGATAAAAATTGCAGCCCGGCATTGTGACGACGTTACAATAAAATAATTGCTCGTTTATTATTGTGATTCACTGACAGTATTGTCTATACAAATAAAGAATAAGAAGAGAAAAGTTTTCTTTGTTTCTTCTTATTCTCCTGAAGATGAAGAATTTCTATATTTATGAATTGATACAGAAAAGTTTAACGAAATTTAATTTTCTAAATGTCTTTCATTTGTGGATTATTATAGAAATGAAACTTCAAAATTTTATAAATATTATTATAATTCATCACTCAGAATTATGAGATTAAAGAAAATCTGTTTGTCTATTATAATATCTTAAATTTATTTATTGTTAAAGTTGCATGCAAATTTACATTCTGTAATTACCAAATGCGTGTACAAATATGTATTTATCTACATATTTATATAGATATTTGAAAGAATATAAACATTTAAAATTATAAATGATTTAAATATGATACATTGTTAATTAAGAACCTGTTATTTATTAGTCTTGTTCCATGTATATTTATATAATTTTTGTTGTTAATCTGAATTTTAATCGACTATAATATTGAAGTCTTTAATAATTCCTATTGAAATTTTTATTTACATTTAGTTATAATTCAGTAATAATGAAAAATTGAACGGTAAAGTGATTCCAATTATCATACATGTTAGATGTAAATTTATTCTAATCATTTCAGGGTTTAATTATTGTGTAGTAATTCGTTCGTTTGCTACGTTTTGATAAAACTAAGATTANCTGTGTACCAAATTTCAACTTTCAACTCCTAACCGTTTGGGCTCGTATCCATAATGTATATAGAAGTTTTAATTTTGTCTCTCTCCCCCCGGGGGGAATTTCGAAAAATCCCTTCTTAGTGTGCGTTTTCATGACGTACCCTATCTGTGTACCAAATTTCAACTTTCAACTCCTAACCGTTTGGGCTCTGCGCTTATTATTATTATTATCATCAACCCGTCTCGATTATATATTAGATACAATAGCTAGTCCCCAAAAGTTAGTTAACCGAGACATATGGTTAAAATTGAGGAACTGTTCTTGACATATATCTCGGTTAATTGATTTTTGGGGTAACATTTATATTCTACAATAAAAACTGATAAAAGAAACAAAATTCGTATTACATTTTTGTATTTTAAATGGATTTTTTATTCTTATTTCTATTAAATATTCTAATAACTGGAAGTAAATGTATGCTAGAATGCAATGGCATGAGGCTTCTTTTTTTTATTTTTTATCAGTTGTGAGAAAATCAGAAGAATTCGTGAAATCTAACAGAACGTTAGATACTTAACTTCACAAATGATATGATTTCTAGCAGGAAATAATTTTCTAATTCTTATAATTATAATCGAATAATACGTCTGTAATTATTCTTATTTAAATGTAAATGATAAGAACAGGTTTATTTGTAACATAATTATGAAATGAGTAACTTTTATCCATTCTTTTCTACTGAAAATATTTCACAAAGGGAAATTCTTAAAGGCTGAAGAACTAAAATCAATTCTTCCAACACGAGTAGTCTCAGACAATAGACTTCTGAGTTGTTAATTGATAAATGGTACGATCAATCATAGAAATTACAAAAGAAATATCTTGTCAATTGTCTACAGAAATAATACTTCAACTACGTGATTTCGCTCTAATTGAGTTATTTGCTTTTTTTTATAGATCTAACGAATCCTTAAAACAATTCAAAGAAAAGAAGGGGGAAAAATTAATTTTTACAATAATTTTCACTCTGAAGTTTATAAAATTTAATAAGTAGCTGCGGTAAATTTTACTAAATAATTACAACACATTTTGAAGTTTGTGTTTTATAGATTATATTTGTGGAAATTTTTTTAATTACACTGAAATTTTAAAAAATTATGAACTTATAAACTCTCACTGTTATCTTCTTGTCCGTCCTTCCTTAATGTTAAGAATGGTATTTGATAGGTAAAAGTCAAGACCTGATTTCAAAAGAATCATCACAGCAGCCCGGAATAACTATACTTGAACTACCGATCTAGAACGGAAGTCACATGATTTTAATTTAAAAAGTTTTCCTGAATGGAGTTAGATAGATGACCGGCACTACTCTACCGTTAACAGGAAAAGTATGATGTACAGGGGCAAGATATTACTAATTTGAAGTGGAGAGCATATATTTTAAATTACATAAATTAAAAATATGATTAAAAATTGCAGGCTGGCATTGTGACGATGTCACAATTGTCACAATAAATAATTGCTCGTTACTTCTTGACTTTTTCTAAGATTTGGCAGATCAATAAAATCCAGAATCGCTTATTTTTTGTCTAAATGTTCTTCTTTGGAATATTTATCGAAGACAGTTGTAGTGTTCTCGATAAAAATCGAACTAGTTTCTTTGATGAAAACAAGAGAAAACAATTGAAAAAAAGATCTCTCATCCCTTACAAATTGTATTCTAAGAAATTGATTGTAATTAATTTACTACCTAGATGATTAGACGGCAATTTCTTTACTACTTCTTCATTAACGAAGTATATATTAACAATGATAATCTTCATTAATGACGCAGTATCAAAGTGTTTTAAACCTTTTAAAGTTTACTTTTATTAATTAAATTTAATTAGAATGCCTTTAAGTATTACGTATCGGATTTTCGAATTTTTAGCACAAAGAAATATTAATCTTGTTATTTTAATGGTTTTTTTAAAAAGAATTAACGCCGAAAGACCGAGTAAATATTCACCAGAGCTCATAAATTTTCTGAAAGGATATAAGCAAACTAAGTATCTTGACATGTAACTTTACAAAACCATCTAAATTTTATTTCAGCAAACTATAAATTATAGATTATTTTTTACAGTATATTTGATAGGAGAGATAAGGTTAAAATGTAGAATTATTTTTTCTATAAATTTTACTATGTGTGACGTTATGAGATTTGTAGTCTAGAGGGAGGAAACTGAAAGCCAAATAACGTCGAGCACTTCTATTTTTGAGTAAACAAAAAGGAAAGAATTGCTATTGTATAAAAGGATTTTTTGGCAATAAAATCCTGTTTTCTTTTATCAATTATGTACAAAAATGTAAAGAATTTATATTTAGAAATTGAAATACAAATTATTATAAAATTAATTTAATATTACAGTAAAATCTGCGTAAACCGGAATCGCACAGTACTGAATATATTTCCTTGTTTGGCAGGTTTCCGTTATTATTTTTTTAATAGAAAATCGCTCCGTTTCGAAGAGTTTTTCTGCTTTAAGCAGGTTTTCATTTCATTCAGGTTTTACTGCCATATTAAAATATGAATCTTCAAAAGTATACACTTTTTGTTAAATTACTTTTTAAATTAATGATAATTTTAAAAAAATCGATAGATGTTGTTCTAATACTTTTACTTTTTCCTGTATATCCAATAAATATAATGGATTTTTGACAAGATTGGAAAATATAAGAAGGAGTTATTCACGTTTCAAATTTTCATATAAGTGTTGATATATAACACTACATTACTCTTTGATTTGGGTAGAGCTGTTTGAAAATTGAATAGTATATTTAGGAATTTATTAAAAATCGATCATTAAAATATATTGAAAGAATGAAAAATTATCGTAATAAGTTAAGTCTAACTGTACAAAAGCGTGTGTAGTTAATTATTAAAACTATTTTACATTTGTTTAATTAAGATTAAACATGTATTTAACAAATTACACATGAAGGAAAAAATTTATTTTAAAAGTATTACAATTGAATACACACAAATGAAAGTTTGTAATCATTTTAATGTTCATTCAATTGTAATATTTTAAAAGTATATAAAAATGTTTGCTTGTTTTCTCTGTTTTTTTTTTTGCAAGAATTTGCTGGTAGATGGATTGAATCAATCTTTACATATTTGTGGCGAAGTCGATTTTGCTAATGTTTCATGTTCCATTAGCTGTGACAAACGTGAAAGAAGTGTAAACATTTTTATTTCAGTTTACCTTCAACTGTAATATTTTTGAAACTTTTTATATATTCACAATTAAAATTCTATTGATAATCTTGTTCAAATTTATGCATGTTTATTAAAAAGGCAATTTATATAATTAACGATTTAATTTCTTTAAAATTCAATGGATTATCTTTAAGGAAACTTTATGTTATTTTCTAGTAATAAATATAGGCCTATATTTTTTTTATTTTATTATATTAATTTGTAAGTCTCACACTTTGTATAAATAATAATATTATTATAGAAGATTATAAAACATAGCATATTTGAATTATAATATTGAAAATAAAACGTCAGATTCAATTTAAAACATTCTAACTGCTCTAAAACTACATTTATGATGATAATTTTCTCTACTCCTACATACATTTTCAATATATAAAGTGTTGTTAAATTAGAAATATAATTTAACATTTTTAATATATAAAAAATATACTATTTTGTAATGATTTTAAGCAATTTTTTTCGCATTTTAAATATTTAAAAATATAAATAATATATAGGTCAGGTTACAACTACTTTGTAGGTAATTTAATATAGATCATTTTATTATTCTATTCTGTCTTTGTTAAATTCGTCCATAAATCTGTAATACACAAACTTTTTGTTTATTTATTAGAATGAGATCATATATAATAAGTAAATTTGTTTAACAGTTTACTACTTTTGTCTATTTTTATTAATTTACGTTAAATAAAATGTATTACATGTTTGTCTGTGCGCTATATTGAACAGTTCACTAAATTTTTAATTTTTCTGCTGTGTTATATATAACAGAGGAAAAGTATGGCGATTGGTCAAAAATGACCATCGAGATTTTACATTTTTGGACTCAGTATACTTTCAAACAATCGAGAAATGAAAAAAATTTGTTTTTTTTTTCTGTATGTATAGACGTTAGCGTGTGTGGGGGGCACAGTTTTGTTCACCCTGTTTGAAACTCAATAACTGCTGTATATTTTGTCGAAAATTTCTGAAATTTTGCAGTGAGGTTTGTGTCTTAATGGCATTGATCCTGTTAAATTTTGGTGGGTAAAGGTCGAGGGGGTGGGGAGATACAGGGGATCGTGTGTCACATCTCAAATAGGATCGGACTTAATTACGATTTTACTCGTTATTAACATTTATCATTTTTTTATAAAACTTACTTTTACCCCCAAAAATTAAGTTTTTTTTATCATTTTATAATAATTAAAAGTATAAAAAGTTTTTAAATAAAATATCATTACAGATGAGGCCACCAAAATTTCAAATGTTGCCGGGAAAGTTAAGCAACTCGTTACTAAATTTTTTTAATAAATGAAGAATTTAGAATAAAATAGACGATTTAAAATATTCTCTATTTTTAATAATAAATTACAGCATCTTAATAGGTAACGAATATTCAGTTCCTACGAGTACATTCGTTCTTATGTAAATAACCGTCTTGGTTAAATAACTTATGAACCATCGTTTATATATATATATTAACAGTTTGTATAGCTTAAGAAAGTAATATGATAAATAAGAAAATCAAAATAAATTACGCCCATAAGACACAAAAGAAACATTTTTGAATATCAGTTAAACTCGGTTACAATCCATCATTTCTGTTATTGGCTTTCAATACAGTCATTTAGGGTTGAAAGAACCATTAAGTATGTAGAAGAAGACGAACAGTAGGCGTGAATCGTATGAATGAATCAATGAGAAAGTACAAGGTACCAAGACAAGGTGAGAGATGAAAATGCTCTTGCCATAATGTGCACTTTACGACTCCATTAGCGCTCTGGCTACGAGAAGAAAGCAATATACCGAGTTGGGTTAAGTCTTGTCGGCAAAATATAACAGTTTCTAACATTCAACGTGAGTTACTTCATTCCGTTATTCTTTAATATACTTTCTTATAAAATCTTCTTTTAGAAAACTTTTTTAATATGCTTTTCTGGCTGACTTATATATGAAAAATCTGGACGATATTGTCTACGAAATTTGTGATTTTAAAGTTTGATTTTGAGGAGATTCAAACTTACATTATTAACTTACTTAACTTACTCTTTAGTGTGTTGTATATAATAGAAGGGAAAGTATGGCGATCTGTCAAACAATGACCCCCCCAAAATTTTTACATTTTAACCGACGGTAGAATATAGTCTCGGTTAACCGAATTTTGGCCCATTCTATGTACGCAATCTTTACGGATATTCTATTTATTTATTTTCGGTTATATATTGATATAAATAAGTTTTATTAAGTTGTAAACTAAAATAGAATAGAATTGCATGCGACTGACAAACGATCGAATGATTATTAAATCTTCAAATAGAATCAAATTTGACTGAAGTTAAATTTGATATACATTCGATTCGAATTTAACGTATTCTAGCGAAATCTTTAGTTCGTAGATACTCTTTGATTTCGTTTGCCAGATCTCTTACAAATTTTCTATGGACGTCGAAAATTAATTCACTCGAAGTTTTGTATACGCTTTATTATACGCTGTGTTTAAAATCAGATTTG
This sequence comes from Centruroides sculpturatus, assembly GCF_000671375.1. Taxonomy (NCBI): domain Eukaryota; kingdom Metazoa; phylum Arthropoda; class Arachnida; order Scorpiones; family Buthidae; genus Centruroides; species Centruroides sculpturatus. Next base: position 744,599 of record NW_019384708.1, on the reverse strand, counting down.
TACAGTACTGTATCGTTGTAATTCAATAACATTCAATATAGTTGTCAGCTTATTTAAATGTACTTATTCAAAACGTTATTAAAATAATACATTTGAAATTTTGAACCATTTAAGCGGAAAAATTTAATTGGAAAATTATTAAATTAATTGAACGTATTTAGAAAATGAAATTCAAAATTCGTTATTATATCGTCTTGTTCGTAATTAAAAGTTTAATTATATAAAATGATTTTGGAGTAATTTATTTTGTTCATTCGTTTATATATATATATATATATATAACAATCGGGAGAGTAAAAAAGTAAGGAAAGTATAGTAAGATAAAGAAGGTAATATAATAGAAGGAAAGTATGGCGATGGATTAAAAAATGATTCACAAAATGTTCACATTTTTTGGATTTAGGACAGCTTGAAATGTTCAGAAATATAAAAAAAATCGGGTTTTTTATTTCCTATATGTATGCATGTTAGTGTGTGGGGGCACGATTTTGTTTATCCTATTTGAAGCTTAATAACTCTTGTACTTTTTGTCGAACATTTCTGAAATTACGCAGGGAATTTTGTTTATTATGGGAATTGATGCTATTAAATTTTAGTGATTAAAAGTCGATGGGGTGGGGAAATAAAGGGAGTCGCGTGTATCTCAGTAGGAATCGGACTTAATGACAATTTTACTCGTTATTAGCATTTACTTTTTCAATTTTTTATAAAACCCATCCCTACCCTCAAAATTAAGCTTTTTGCCATTTTATAATAATTAAAAATATAAAAAGTTTTTAAATAAAATATAACAAATGACGCCACACACGCATTATTAAATGTTGCCGGGAAAGTTAACCAACTCGTTGCTGGAAAAGTTTTTTTTTTCTTATCGATTTAAAAATTTTTCGCATTGAAGTTTTTTTTTAATCTTAAACAAAACACTTTTAAATGGAGTAATTTAAGAAGAATATTCACGAATAAACACTTTATTTTTTTTCTTTTATTGTCAACTTGATGGAAAAATGAATGTTGATAAAAAGAAATGATTTCAAAAATAAATCGACTACAGGATCTTACAGTTAAATCAACAGAAAGCACTTGATCATATAAACTGTCAATTGAAAACCGAGAACCAAGTGTCAGTTCAATAATACATTACTTGTCACGTTTGATTGTAAAAAGTATTTGAAAATATTTCATAGATGATCGCGGAGTAGAGACGTTTGATCGTGAAAGATATGTAAAATACAGAGTAGCCCAAAAGTCAGTTAACGGAGATAGAATCTAATGTTTTCGGATTGTGCTGAAAGAGTTTTAGAATGACTGAATATGTCTATTAATCGTTATTGATTCTTTAATAACGAAGCTATTAAATCGTGAAATAATATATTCTGTGAAATTTTATAACATAAAACTTTAAATAAGGCTAATTTAATATATATATATATATATATATATA
>NW_019384708.1:672660-741857 GCF_000671375.1 Centruroides sculpturatus | reverse complement strand
ACCAATCTTTAGATTGCACTAATAAGTAAGTACAATTTTATCATATGTTTGGCAAATTCATTTCCCTAATTGTAATAATATTTTAAACCGTTTGATTTTTGTATTAAAGTTTTTTTAATTGATTGATGATTGATTCAATCAACTAATTTGTTGATTGTATTAACTTGATTCTTTAGATATTGAAAATTAAATAAAGAACATTATGTTAATTTAAGCGTACAGAAACGTTGCTGTTGTTCAGCAAAGATCTTATTTTAACTTTACCGAGTGCCTAGTAGGTAATTCGCAGATTACCTAGGTAATTTGAGAAATGGATTAATTTTCGCAGCTTTAACGGATCACCCTAGTTAATCTGCAGATTAGCTAGGTAATGTACACATTAACGGATTTCGAGCTTTAGCGGTAACATATACATTATTGGTGGATACAATGGAATATAATAATGGCTCTTTAATACACATCGTTGTTTTTATATATTGGCATTAGTATGGTGAGAGATTGCGTCAAAGTCTTCACATAGACGTAGTCTTCGTATGTAGAAGCAAATATATATAAATTAGGTTTATATATTATTTTATATGAGTGGTTTTATGTACCTCATTGTGTGTGAGATATTGTATGTCTTTCCTATATATAAATACATAAACGACAATTATCATTTATTTCAACATTATCACATTATATTTGTTCCTATCTAATAATTTTAATGATAAGATCTATAAGTCGACCCCCCTATAACACTGTTGATTATTCCGTTTTATATGAATTCCATGTTGTACGAGTCACTTAGATTTTACAAATATGTGTGCCGGGCTGTGAACGGTTCACGTATTTGTAAAATCTAAGTGACTCGTACAACATGGAATTCATATAAAACGGAATAATCAACAGTGTTATAGGGGGGTCGACTTATAGATCTTATCATTAAAATTATTAGATAGGAACAAATATAATGTGATAATGTTGAAATAAATGATAATTGTCGTTTATGTATTTATATATAGGAAAGACATACAATATCTCACACACAATGAGGTACATAAAACCACTCATATAAAATAATATATAAACCTAATTTATATATATTTGCTTCTACATACGAAGACTACGTCTATGTGAAGACTTTGACGCAATCTCTCACCATACTAATGCCAATATATAAAAACAACGATGTGTATTAAAGAGCCATTATTATATTCCATTGTATCCACCAATAATGTATATGTTACCGCTAAAGCTCGAAATCCGTTAATGTGTACATTACCTAGCTAATCTGCAGATTAACTAGGGTGATCCGTTAAAGCTGCGAAAATNTACAAAAAGAGAGAAGTTGCCGATCTTGCCCCTATACCCGGGGCAACTTCGTCAATTTCTCTCTTCTTGTAAAGTTGTAATTATTTTAATTATTTTTATTTCCAAACTGATTTTAACCAGTTCTATAGTAAGGTAACATTTCAATAGACAATATGCAAAGCATTTTTTTCAGTTTACAGCAGTATTTATTACAAAAAATTTAAGTAAAGCTTAACATGCCGATCTTGCCCAGATCTCCCCTATAACTCATCTTCAACTCAAATTCATCAATTTTCAAATATAACTGCTGAGTTTTTTCAGCTATTGATCAACTGAAAACTTTTTGTTTGTAAACTTAAAAATTTCACAATCGATTTCTTCCAAACGACTTTTTAAATTATTGTTCGATATCTACCAATTAAACTCGCCAAAATGTACGAACAAGTAAATTCAACAGTGATTTTATTACTTAAAGAAAAGAGAAAAAATGAATTCGTTAGCCTATTTCCCTGAAGTAAAAAACAAATTGAATGTATGTTCTGCGAGTGCAATATAAGTTGACGTTCGAAAAAAATGGCAACAGCTCAAATCGAAAATGACTTCGTGAGAAATTCTGTTGTTTTTCTATAAGAGACTCCGAATATAAAGCAAAGTTAGAATTTGTTAGCAAAAACTTCTCGGTTAATGATTTGATAGTAGTATGCAATGTTTTAAATATAAAATATGATTGGCACAAAAGAAGAAATAACGAAGAGAATTGTCTCGAATTTAAACAACTGAATGTTTTAACGTTTAATATTATTGCCGATGTCCTCGAAAGCAAGATGAAGATTTCGAAGTACACACCGATGATAGTGTGGTTAGTAGTCGCAAGAGACATATTTTCAGAGAACTAGATCAAATTTTGTCTACTCCAGACTTCCCTATAATAGCGTCAAATTTTAATATCATGGAGAATACAATTAGGTCTTTTGACGGAAGTGTATAGTACTTTGTGGACAAATGATTCAAACCTGTCTATTCAGTGCAAAGGATATTAAACAGTACGATCTCGAGGAGTACAAAATAGATTCCGTTTAACGAAAAGTTAGCAAGTTGTAGAGGAAGAGTTTATTAATGGAGAAATTCAAGATCGTTAAAGGATTCGAAATGACGCTAAGGATCCAGGAGGAAAATCGAAAAACGTTCAACACGAAAAGAAAGGATCCGAACAATCCGAACAACTATAAGAAAAACGATCCGATTGTCATTCAAAGAACGCAGTTTGGTTTAGGACTAAATTTGTGCCCCAAATATCTAGGTCCATATAAAGTTGTATGCGTGAACCCCAGGGTCAGTAGTATGTCCTAAACGCCGGCAGTCATGAAGATCCTAATCCATTGTCCACAGCTGCAGAAAATATGAAGAAATGGATGCAAGATGATAAATATTGAATCACAGAAAACATTCCTAAAAGCAAGACTTATGCAGACATACAGAAAACGGCTTGCAAGATGTACAGAGATGATGAATTAAAGACGTAAGACGGGATCTTGCGCAATGGCACCTTAAATACGGAAGATCTGTGACCTTTTATGATATTCAATAAATAAAATAAATAAAACAACATGTACCAGGATGCCGAAGGCACACCTACCGATATTTTAAGACATCGGCAATGAAATAGTTAATTGATAGTCCAATGAAAATAGAACGCATTTAAGGCTGTGATAAGAACGATATGGAAGAGCGAAAGACGTATATCGAGGTAAGAACGTCAAGTTAACATGGCCGAACTGTGAGATTTATGAAATTTGATTAAAAAGAAAAGGAGAGCGAGGGAGCGCAGAGAGAAAAAAAAAGAAGACGACGAATACAAACGCTGGAACTAGAACGTCTTTTAAAGAAGAGGGAAAATCTGACATTAAAAATGAAGCAGTTTTGTTACTTTTTCGATGATTGGCTCAAAACTGTATTTTATCTTGTCCTTATTATTTCTGTTCCTTCAAATATATAAATATGAATTATATATCTGTATAAATTCTTTAATGAATTCCTTATGCTAGGTATACAATCCTAGATATAGTATGTATATAGGCATTATCATTGTTTTTAAATTAAGGAATTTATTTTCTATCTTACATGTAGTTTTATATATTTTACGATATATTCCTTCACATTCCTTCATAAAATAGAGATAATTTGAAATATGGCATAATAGATGTTCGATAGATGAAAAATGAAAAAAATTACGTTCGTATATTTATATAAAATTTTACTGTTTTCTTTCAAATATTGTAAGAAGATTTAATAATTATTTATGACGTTTGTGAAACATTTCATAAATTTATTGTTATTCTTTATATAAAGTGTGTGAACAAACGTATTTGAAATTTTCTAGAATATGCATTTTTACCGCATATGAGATATTGTATGTCTTTTTTTCGAAATAAGGGTGCATTCATGCATTTGACTTACAATTTATTGTAACAAGTCACGATCCTACACTCTCTAAAGCATAAAGTATTAAGAATATTCTTCCAGTCCATTTGTTTTTCTAAACATAAAAGAAATGGAGTAATAAAATAATCTTGCACAGCTTTTACATTCAAAATATTTTTTCATTAGTGTTTCGATTTTAAAATTATTTCTTTTCTTTGACTAATTCAATAAAAAAAAAAATTTCTTGCACAGCTTTTACACTCAAAATATTTTTTCATTAGTGTTTCGATTTTAAAATTATTTCTTTTCTTTGACTAATTCAATAAAAATTTAGATTGTAAATTATTATCTCATAATATAAGTCAACTTTTAATTTAAATTTTATTAAAATGCAAATAAATATGTTTTAAATCATTACTTATTTATTGCATAAAATAATCTGTACATATAAATGAATATGTTTGTTTGTTTGTTCGTTCACTATACACTCCTAGGCTGTTCGACCAATTGCTACGAAATTCGGAAATTACGTTCACATACTTTTAACATAGATAATTGCTTACGTCCCATACCCAAATTATAGATCGGATTTGTATATATCAATTACTTTCTGTCTACAATTTGCTGACTTTATATGTATCTCCATCTATTGGCAAAAATTTAAGAAAATAATAAACTAAATATAATTCTTACAAAAAGGGGTGTACTTTTAAACTATATATATATATATATATATATTATTCACTTAATTACTGCAAAAAGGATATAGCGCGAAATAGATCCACTATTATGCTCCTTTACGCAAGTACTGCGACAGTAACATAGTAGCACATAGCACTTACCTGCTTGTAGTAATGTTTTGCCCTGTATATCATATCCTTCCTCTTAACAAAAGAGTCGTGCTGGCTATGTATTTAACTACATTCAGGGAATTTTTTTTGAATTGAAATAACGTGACTTTCAATGTAAACCGGAAGTTTTTTTTTATAATTAATCTGCCCATAATTTTTTCCATATCTGGTCTTGACTGTTATCTATCTACCTCGTTTTTTAGACAGATGACAGTTAGAATTTATGGATCTACAATTTTTTCAAATTGCAGCACAATTAATATCCTCCAATAACCGAGTGCATAAAAACCACCGAGCATCGGTAGTCAGTCGTGGGTTCGTGCATTGCCAACAGACTGCCACGTGGAATTTTTCTGGGTTTTCTTCACGTTAGTAATACCCAAATAAGGACCAGCTTTACATAAAAGTCTTTTCGGGATGCATCCTTCTTGGCAGATCGCTTACTTTTCGTGTTGGCGTAACCAAATAAATTAAGCCAGTTCTAATAATTTTTCTATAAATGCAATATTTAGGAGGATCTACTTAACTACCACGAAACCTGGACATACCGGTCCTCCCCTGATTTCATCTCCTTACTAACTCATAAATCCACTTCCCCAAACTTCTTTCACTGATACTGCTTAAAGATGTTCTAACGTTCAGTCTAAGATTAATGTACAATACGTGCAACGATTTTATGGTGCAAAGTAGAACTCGAATTTTTTTTCTGTGCCGATATTTATTTTTGCTATTTATTATCATGGTGACGTTGCTTCATTTAAAATTTCCTATACTTGTACTCTGTATAATGTGCTCTTTATTCACGTGTTGAGTCTTACTGTCTGCTTCCACTATTCTTATGCACAAGTTTCAAAAGTTTCTTTACTTAGATACGTTTGCTGAGTATTACTTTCTTATCTTATTTCACCAGTTTTTCTTTTTTACAGGATTACACAAATCCAGTTATTCTCGCATTTTTACAAGACTTTTTTTATTTAAACAAGTTTTATATGAAGTCTTTCAGACGTTAAGGTTTGCAACTCCGATCACAGCTAGAGCCATCACAACCTGTCCAACACGGATCACTTTTCAAATATTAATAGTAGACAAGTATTAATTAGTGGTGGTTGAACATCCTTTCTTCCAGAAGGAGATCAACGACTACTTTTCATCGAATTATTGAAACCATTTTTGCAATAGACCCTTTTTTCTATCAGACCTACCAGTATGATGATATTCGAATAGGATGATTACATAATACAAGGTTACAAGCCAGCACAGAATGTTTTAAGTGTTTTTTGAGGGTGCTGAGTTTAAATATTTTGTCCGTTTTTTGCGAAGTTTGATTCCTTGGCAGATTACCTTTTGATATTCGGCTGTGAGTGGTACAGTTTCTTAGAGTTAACATTAGAAAAAAAAATACGATATCTGAAAAAAATTTAAGATATATTTTCAATTGGTATCTACTTGCCAACGAAATTGTACTATTTCGTACCATCCAATTGTCGCGATAAAGGTGAAAATGATAAGCTGAAATAATCAAACTCTTTGTATGTTTTAAACTCGTTTTAATGTTTATTATATTATAGTTTTTTTTAATTTATTTACAAACGTTATCTTACGTAAGGGTTTATCGCACCGAGTAACCAATCTAACACATTTTAGAAATTCTTTATTCCTCTACTGTACACGATTTAAAGAATTTTTAAAGTGAGTAAGATTGGGCACTCAGTGTGATAAACCCTTATATAATATAACCTTTGTAATTATATAAATCAACAAATACAATAATATAATAGACGAGTTAAAAGTATGAAATAATATGATGTTTGTTGTTATTTTTTGCCCGGACAGCGCGGAGCTCATCTACTAGTTATTAAAAGTCAGTTAACCTAAGGAACTAAGTTAGGAACTCTTTCAAATTGATTTTAATCGCTCTTAAAAGTATGTATCGGTTAATTTACTTTTGAGACAGCCCGTATATGCACGAAAAATAAATTTTAACTTCTATAATATTATTAAATATTAAATTATTATTATAATACAGTATTATTAAATTTTGATTTTTTTAAAAAAATAGTGTTTTTATTCCTTTGTGTCAAAAAACCTGTATTGCATTGTATTCAAATTTACTCATAAAATAACGTTTTAATTGGAAGTGTAACAATTTAAAATTTTCAGTAGAAGGCCAAGTTCGATTTTCTATTCTTTTATTTTACTTATACAGTAATTATCTCACATTGGAAAGAGGATTAACGGATAGACAAAAGCCTACAGAAAGTTAATGATTATTTTAAATTGACATGAGAAAGGGCAACAAAAATATTTAACGTCGTCCCAAAAATTAACAAATAATCAATTTAATGAGCTGAATATATTTTAAATCCTTTCCTGATTATTTAAATTTATTCATTACACTATATCAATTAGAAAATATGAAAAATACTCATTAATCTCTTGTCTCGTGAATACAAAACCCATTTATTTACTGTTCGTACACAATTTGAAAGTAAATTTTATACAGCATATAAAACTCAATACTGCACTTGTACTTGAATATTTTTGTTCTGAAATTTGTTTAATTTATTATTTGTATTGTTCTGAATTCGTTATTATTTCTTATTGTATAATTAGATATTCAAACATTTTTAATTCGTCATATATTATATTTACAAATACCTAATGTGAAGGACAAGAAGTATAGGCTGTACAGCTTATCTTTACTTGTTGACCTCACTCAATAGAGTCACCCAGCCTGGGGAAGGGAATGGAAACGATGCCCTGCCCACCGTAAATTATGCCAACAGTAGTGCCCGTTATAAAATGTGAGCTTAAACTGGATTCGAACCCACATCTCTATTAATTTTTTAAAAAATATATATTGTTATATGTAAATTTCATGATTTCAGCATGATGTAAAGATATTTAAAATAGAATTTTTTCATAGAAAGAACTATATTATTCAAACTGGCAGTGTTTAATATTTATTTTTCTATACACATGTATTTTATAAACAGGTACTAATTACTATGATTTTTATAATAATTAAAATCAAACGAATATTTGAAAATTACGTTTTGCTACATTTACAGCATCAGAGAAAAGAATGGTAAAAGAAAAACAAATGTTGAATTATTGTTGAATTATTGTTTTCATTTATAGCAATAATAAATTAATAGCAATGAAACGCGGAGTAATAGAAAAAAATCATTATTATAGTGTAAGGTTTCTGTAGATTACACAAAATTTCAACAGAAACCTAAGTTGATCGAAAACTATTCCATTTTAATTATAATTCGCAAAATCAAGATATCAAATACATAATATCTCTACAAACGCGTTGACTGATTGTAAATTACTAGCGAAAGTGTTTACTGAGAGAACAATAAACACTTTCTAAACACTTTGAAAATTTTAAAATACGTTGCTACGTGATACTGGCTTGGTATGACATTAGTGAAATAAAGACTATATCTAAGGAATTTAGTTTGCCAAGTGATATATTTAGCGGAAAACTGAAATTGTATTCCGAGAGAATGATTTAATATATATTGCATTCGGTTTAAAAAAGTTTCATTATCAAATATACAATACAGTGATAGAAATTCAAAACAATGTTTAGCATTTCGTAAATAATACAGTAAGTATGCTAATAGTTTATTGAAAGTTCTAGGATACTATTTACTATATGTTTAACAATTATTTTCCATAATCGATCTCCCTTAGAAAAATATCTACAGTATATTACAATTTCATATTCAAATGGAAATAAAACACTAAAACACTGTTAGAAAATTGTTATCACTTCCATTTGATCAAGAAATATTGTAAAAAAATAAAACTCATTTGTATTTAAATTTACAAAATTTACAGATTTAAAAGTTAAAAAAAAATGCAAAATTTGGGTTATAAGAAACATGCTTTTATTCACCGAAACTTTATAATAAACTTCACTTTTTGTTTTATTACGTTATAAAGAGGACCATTGGCATTGAAGTTTTCAATACTAATGGATGCTAAGTTCGATATACAATTAAACAAAATTGTAACACGTGTCAGATGTGTGTATGTTATCGAACGTTGATGTACAGTCCACAGAATTTTCACACGTGCCAGGTGTGTTGTGTAATCGTAGACTTAAGAATTCGGGGTGAGATTTTTTCCGGCCTAGAGAGGGAGAAATTGTGCGCTGCCCTTTTTGGTGTGTTGGGTCAGTGCTGACCAGAGTGTGTAGCTGCGTGGCTGGTCAAGAACCAGTGTTGTTCCAGTGTTTAATTAATTGTCAGGTGTAAGAGTGTCACTCAATTGTGGAGAAATTAAAGTTCGAGTATTTTTTGTTGTTTTTAAAGGATTTGTGTACTGTTTTAGAACGTGTAAACTGGAACATTATACATGATTTTATAACAATGGTCCTCTTTATCATTTAGTATCTGTCGTATGTTGTGAATCGCTTTTGATTGATGTCCACGATAGATACTTTCTGACGTTTTCATTGGTATTTTTCTGTAAGTGTGACTTCAGAAGATACTTTGTGACATTACACTAGAACGACTAATTTTGAATATAGCAAATTTATATCCATTTCAAAAATTAATTGCGTGTAAGCTACCTACACCCCTATACAATGATGTTAACTGAAGCTACAGCAGGAAAGTATAATACGCTATATTTTACTGTATTCTTCTGATAACTAAAAAATCATGTGGTGTATGAAGTGTGTGATACTTTCTTCGGATGTAACAGTTGGTGTGTTAAAAATATTATTTTTTACCTATAATTATCTGTAAATACAAATAACTTTTATTAATTAGTTTAGCTGGCAGTTTACTGATGAAAGCGTAGGAAGTGAAATTTCAAAATTACATGAGATGCGGACAGCGAAATAAAACATCCCGTAAAATCGAGATTTTAAACTAAGAAACAAAAAAATTGGTAATCCTGTAATTGAAATTCTTGAAGAGAGGTTCTACTGTGGAATTGCTGTACAAAATAATGAAATGTGCGCGTTTAAGTGCAATGCAATCTGTTGGAAAAAATATTAGTCTGAAGAAAAGACAAGAAAAGACTGATTTCCTGTCTTAAACGTTTTATTTTATTGCTCTTTTATTCTCGAAAGAGGATTTTCTACATTCAGTATCACGTTGTCAAGTTTTTGTATTTATTGAAGAATTAAAAACTTTTTTTCTTTTCCTATTAGAAATCGCCGTGTGGTAACATTGTGAAATGGAGTTCAATATAGATTTATACAGCAAACAGGCTGTCAGAAAGTTAACCGTGTGACAAAAACTTTTTACAATATTGTTTTGAAAAAACTCTGAGTGTAAAGAATGGGGAATGATAAATCTTCCTAAAATGACAACTAACGATATATTTGGTCTATTAATCCGGTAATTAACATTTAAAAAACATTAAAAGTATCACCAAGTAATCCCTGTTTACCTGTATTAACGCGAGAGTGGAACTACTTTCCAATTTTAGAAATTGCAAATAAAAATTTTGGAATCCCAAATTCATTGAAAAGAAGTCACTTTCAAATATTTTTTGTAACTAAAACTAATGGAAAACTGATGAATAATAAACAACTTTGAGATAAATTTACGAAATAAGTGTCGTTAATTAAGTTTAAGTTGATTTCCTACACAGCTTTATTTTCTATCATCCTTTTAATTAACACAGTACATCAAATCTTTTGGATGATTTCTTGGATTTTAATTTATGTTTTTACAAAAATTTTGATTTTTTTTAAAAATAGTTTTATAACAAAATATTGTCCACAAAATAAAATATTCTAAAGTACAGTATTTTAATTTACAAGTATTTTTTAGCTAGGAATTTTCGAGTCTGTTAATATTTACAAGCAAAACAGATTTTAATTAATTGAATTATATTTTGCATACTTCTCGAACAGAAGTAAACACTGCATTTATTTATTGTGGGTGAGTAAAAATTAATAGTTTAAAAATTAATTAATAAATAGACTTGTCAATGTTACCAATAACATTAACGTGACCGGATCCGCGGCCTCCTAACTCTGGAGGATCCAGAATCAAATGAGGACTGGTGGAAAACTCCGAGGGATATTTCGGGGTGGTTCGTCCAAATATATCGACAGACCAGTGTGGGCCTGATCGAATCAATAATGGCTTGCTAAAATGGCCTTTTTACTGCCCACAGTTAAGCATATATCACTGACATAATGAAAATTATAATTAATGTTTTATCGATTAATATGTTTTTTACTTTGATTAAATTTTGATTCTAGCAGCTGCGAATAACTATATTAACCAATAAATCATTTAAACATTCCTCTGAAATGAAAAAAATAAAATAAAAAAAATAAAACTATAAATTTCATATTGTGTTTGGATTCCAAAACATTAAAATATTTTCTTAAGAAATTTTCCTAGCGATTTTCTTATTTAGAAAGTAAAAATATTTAAAATACTATCAATATGTATTGTGAATTTAATTTTATATATATTTCTGAATGATAAGCTGGATGAAGAGATCAATAAATTTTCTTTTAAAACAAAACATAGGGTAAATTAATATATAATATTCTAAATAACGTGATTGAATAATTGGATTCAATTTGGCTCATTATCTTCAGATCACGCTGCGAGTTTTATAGTTAAAAAATGTCTTTTAATTAATTAAGAAAAGAGTTATATTATTTTAAAATTAAAACTGTACTAATAAATTATTCAAATAAGAAAACCAAAAATTAAAAAAATCTTATACGTACAGTTTAAACGAATTGGTACGAATAAACTGGCCTTTAGATCTGGAAAATTTGATCAATCCGTACTTATTTTCCTTAAATCATTTAACGAAGAACTAGAGAAATTTTCAATTTAGTGTACGGAATAAATAATTCGTTGTATGAAATATGATAATGACTGATCACATAACAGAAATATTGAAGAAAGAAAAAAAATTGGTATTAAGTTCAGTTATTCATAAAGGAATGAAATTGATTCTAATAATTGTACAATATAAATTTACAAATTTCACTAATGTTGATCCTTTTTCTATCCAGTAAAGCATCTTATACTTTTTGGTGGTATAAATTTTGTTTATAAATTTTATAAAAATGAATTTTTAACGATAGATTTTTGCTACTTTTCATTTTCTCGAATGATTTAAATTTTTTAAAAGTTTTATTTAATGATTGTTACAAATATCATATTGGCGAGGATTAAAAACAAATCGATAGAAAATTATAGAAAAAAAAAAAACAAAAATTATTCTATCATTTTAAGTATTTGATTGTAGTATTTGTATAATTTTGCATCCATACATGTTTGCCATAACGTATACCTTCGTATACAAATTACTTATTAAATAAATAAAATTAACGAAGGACTTTAAATGATATTGTATATTATATACAATGTAAAGATTGCATCATATACCGGTACATAGATATACGGTATATATCATATAGGTATGTATATGTAGGAAGTACGTAATAACATTAATGTTTCAATATACTCGATATGCAAACATTTTCTAAATTTGCTTTTTGCAAAATACCGGAGGAATTCTAAAAGATATTCTTTATGAATTAAATACACTCTTTACAAATCATAGCATTTAATAGATCTTCAGACAGTTATATAAAATCTATCCTTGTATTAATGAAAATTTGTTAAATGCTAAATATTTCTTTTTCTTATAATATGAAAATTATGGCATAAATATTCATAATCCGAAGATAAGATATTATAATTTCTCTCTTCTCTTCTCGTTTGTGATAAGTTTTTGTAATGAAAAAAAAAAATATTTCTGAAAATGTAATTATTTGAACTTCTTAAAAAATTTCCAATATATTCTAAGAATTTTTTCTAATATTTTCTCTTTTAAAATTAATTTACCAGAAACAATGAAAGTGGTAACATATTGGACAATCTTCTTTCACGAATGGAGCAATACGCTAATAACCTAGAAGCGTTGGTAGAAGAAAGAACTGCAGATTATTTGGAGGAAAAAAGGAAGGCAGAAGATTTACTTTATCAGCTTTTGCCAAAGTAAATATATTTAATGAATCAATAAACAAGTATCGTTTATTAATTATAATGTAATTTAAGATTCTTAATAGAAAACATATCATGATTTCGCATGTTTTAAGATTATATTTTTTAAAATATTTAATTTTTTTTATCTATATTTTATGTATAAAAATCACATTTATTACCGAATTTTCATATGGCATTTAAGTATAATTTTTATATGATTAATGTTATATTTAAAGATCATTTTTAGATTTTTTTTTAAAGTAAAATAAATGAATGTTCTTATTCGCTTAGATTTTTTTGAAAATAGTTTTATTAAAATGTATAACAACGTAAATTTTATTTTTAAAAATTTTAAACAATTTCAACGTGTTTTGATTTTTGAAATTATATAACGTATTATTCGTCTAGGAGCTAGATGTTAATAAATAAATAATATTGTGTAAATCAGTAACACTTAAACAGTACGCTTGATTTTTTATTTAGGGGCAATATTTATATATACGGTAATTACAAATTAATAATTTGGCATTTGCGTACCGGGTGGTATCGGGTCTCCAAATTTAACAGAACGGGTTCCTGTTCCTAAGAGTTGGCGCCCATAATGATATGGATAAATATTAATTAAGAATATAAAAAGTCAAATACATTATTTAAAAAATCCAGCAACGAGCTGCACAAATTTTCCGGCTGTTATGAGTTTTTATTTAAAAAAAAATAACTTTTATATTATTAAGCAGAATAAATAAAATTGTGTGTGGCGCCATCTGTTATCAGACTTTTTTAAAAAACTTTCTATATTTTATATATTTTAATTACTATAAAATTGAAAAAGGTTAATTTTGTGGATAGGGATGGATTTTATGAAAGCTATAAATGTTAGTAACGAATAAAATCAATAAGTCCTACTCCTCTCGAGATATGACACACGATTCCTCCTTTATCTTTCTACTCCCTGGACCTTTAACCATCAAAATTTAATAGCATGAATGCCCTTTATATGCAAGCCACCATACCAAATTTCGTTTCTTAATGTTTACCCCATTTCGAGATATTATGTGATATAGACACCAACTCACACACCCTCCATACACACATCTACGAAATTCTTCTTTTGTGTTTTGAGTTTTTGGATTCAGGAGTCTCAACATATGGAGATTTGCAAAAATCTCGGAGGGTTAAATTTGACACGATTTCATTACTTTTCCTTGTAATGTATACATAACAGCCGGGAATGTAATAGCTGTAAAGCAAAAATTTATCGATCTGTTACAGAACTTTTACATAAAACTAGATCATTACTATATGGGGTAGGTTTTGTTCTAGTAAATCAGAGAGTTGATTCGAATCTCCTTCAAACATGAATATGTCTCTGTCGAATTTGAATAAGAATTATTGATTGGAAGGTACTATATGGTTACTGTAATTTTGTAACGTTTCGTTTGTTCTAAATTAAATACAATAATGTAAAAGGAAAAAAAAATGTTTAATGTGTCGGTCATCAATTCCCCTAATACACAAACGTCCCTGCAATATTTCAGAAATTTTCAACTAAAAGCAAAGAAATCATTAATTAAACTTCAAAGAGGATGAACAAAATCGTTTCCCATGCACACACAAACATCCATACATACAGAAAAGCCCTGAATTTTTTTATATTTCTCCATGTTTGCCATAACGTATACCTTCGTATACAAATTACTTATTAAATAAATAAAATTAACGAAGGACTTTAAATGATATTGTATATTATATACAATGTAAAGATTGCATCATATACCGGTACATAGATATACGGTATATATCATATAGGTATGTATATGTAGGAAGTACGTAATAACATTAATGTTTCAATATACTCGATATGCAAACATTTTCTAAATTTGCTTTTTGCAAAATACCGGAGGAATTCTAAAAGATATTCTTTATGAATTAAATACACTCTTTACAAATCATAGCATTTAATAGATCTTCAGACAGTTATATAAAATCTATCCTTGTATTAATGAAAATTTGTTAAATGCTAAATATTTCTTTTTCTTATAATATGAAAATTATGGCATAAATATTCATAATCCGAAGATAAGATATTATAATTTCTCTCTTCTCTTCTCGTTTGTGATAAGTTTTTGTAATGAAAAAAAAAAATATTTCTGAAAATGTAATTATTTGAACTTCTTAAAAAATTTCCAATATATTCTAAGAATTTTTTCTAATATTTTCTCTTTTAAAATTAATTTACCAGAAACAATGAAAGTGGTAACATATTGGACAATCTTCTTTCACGAATGGAGCAATACGCTAATAACCTAGAAGCGTTGGTAGAAGAAAGAACTGCAGATTATTTGGAGGAAAAAAGGAAGGCAGAAGATTTACTTTATCAGCTTTTGCCAAAGTAAATATATTTAATGAATCAATAAACAAGTATCGTTTATTAATTATAATGTAATTTAAGATTCTTAATAGAAAACATATCATGATTTCGCATGTTTTAAGATTATATTTTTTAAAATATTTAATTTTTTTTATCTATATTTTATGTATAAAAATCACATTTATTACCGAATTTTCATATGGCATTTAAGTATAATTTTTATATGATTAATGTTATATTTAAAGATCATTTTTAGATTTTTTTTTAAAGTAAAATAAATGAATGTTCTTATTCGCTTAGATTTTTTTGAAAATAGTTTTATTAAAATGTATAACAACGTAAATTTTATTTTTAAAAATTTTAAACAATTTCAACGTGTTTTGATTTTTGAAATTATATAACGTATTATTCGTCTAGGAGCTAGATGTTAATAAATAAATAATATTGTGTAAATCAGTAACACTTAAACAGTACGCTTGATTTTTTATTTAGGGGCAATATTTATATATACGGTAATTACAAATTAATAATTTGGCATTTGCGTACCGGGTGGTATCGGGTCTCCAAATTTAACAGAACGGGTTCCTGTTCCTAAGAGTTGGCGCCCATAATGATATGGATAAATATTAATTAAGAATATAAAAAGTCAAATACATTATTTAAAAAATCCAGCAACGAGCTGCACAAATTTTCCGGCTGTTATGAGTTTTTATTTAAAAAAAATAACTTTTATATTATTAAGCAGAATAAATAAAATTGTGTGTGGCGCCATCTGTTATCAGACTTTTTTAAAAAACTTTCTATATTTTATATATTTTAATTACTATAAAATTGAAAAAGGTTAATTTTGAGGATAGGGATGGATTTTATGAAAGCTATAAATGTTAGTAACGAATAAAATCAATAAGTCCTACTCCTCTCGAGATATGACACACGATTCCTCCTTTATCTTTCTACTCCCTGGACCTTTAACCATCAAAATTTAATAGCATGAATGCCCTTTATATGCAAGCCACCATACCAAATTTCGTTTCTTAATGTTTACCCCATTTCGAGATATTATGTGATATAGACCAACTCACACACCCTCCATACACACATCTACGAAATTCTTCTTTTGTGTTTTGAGTTTTTGGATTCAGGAGTCTCAACATATGGAGATTTGCAAAAATCTCGGAGGGTTAAATTTGACACGATTTCATTACTTTTCCTTGTAATGTATACATAACAGCCGGGAATGTAATAGCTGTAAAGCAAAAATTTATCGATCTGTTACAGAACTTTTACATAAAACTAGATCATTACTATATGGGGTAGGTTTTGTTCTAGTAAATCAGAGAGTTGATTCGAATCTCCTTCAAACATGAATATGTCTCTGTCGAATTTGAATAAGAATTATTGATTGGTAGGTACTATATGGTTACTGTAATTTTGTAACGTTTCGTTTGTTCTACATTAAATACAATAATGTAAAAGGAAAAAAAAATGTTTAATGTGTCGGTCATCAATTCCCCTAATACACAAACGTCCCTGCAATATTTCAGAAATTTTCAACTAAAAGCAAAGAAATCATTAATTAAACTTCAAAGAGGATGAACAAAATCGTTTCCCATGCACACACAAACATCCATACATACAGAAAAGCCCTGAATTTTTTTATATTTCTCACGATTCAAGGTGTTCTTAGTTTAAAAATTTAAAAATATTGGGTGGTTATTTTTTTTGATTGATTGCCATTGACCTCTGTTGTATACAACAGCTAGGAAAAAATAAAAATTCGTTAAAATATTGAACAAAATTTATGACTTTTGGAGACTGAAAACTAATTTTTCTTGTTTATTCCATATATAAAGAATCAAACAATGTTTTCACGTATGCATAGAAATATTGCTTTAAATATAGAGCTAGAATTTTTTTCACAAAGATTATTTTATGATTTCAAAAATTAGAATTATGAAGCAAAATGTAAGATATTCCATGAACTAGCTCGTGACACGAGAAAATCAATATTTGCGATGAATTAATAATAGATATCATTGCTCTTAACTCTTATGTTAGCTTCTCGGCATTATATCTATGTTTAAATGAAAATTATTATGTGACAAAATATATAGTTGTATCGATATGTAATCTAAGTATACTTTTAGATATTATTAAATGTTTTTAGATTTATTACTGGAGAAACATTAATAACGTTATTTAGAAACGACATTATAATAAAGTCTGTCGAAAGTTAATTTGAAAAATTTGACTTTAAGAATGTCTAAATTTATGTAAATATATATAAGTCTAGATATGTATGTATGCTTGTTAGATAGTGTTTTTATCATTTAATTAACGAATTCGCACCAAATTTGGTACGGATATTCTTCAAAAAATACTGCATTGGTTCTTTTCCTTAACCACCTCTAAAGCCCGAGCAACACCAGGCACACGCAGCTATTCTTCAACTCCTTAAAAAGTACTGTACAAAGTACAGTACAACTGCCCCTTACTAAAACCCACTCCTGAAAACGTCGGACATATCTAGCTAATAACTATATAAGTATACTTTATATATTTCTATAATTATAATTTACATATCATTATACCATTTTAAGAAGCCATTGTGACAGAAAAATTTCCTTTCAGTACAATTTCTTAAGGCACATTGCAGCCATTTTTATTATTAATTGATAATTTGTATACTTTTCCACGTTAGTTGTTAAAATTTATTAACAATTATCGAATAATAATTTTAGATTTTCCCATATAAAATTTAAAAAATATACGAGAATTAAATGAAAACAGTCATAAAACTTAGCCATTAAAAGTTATTTTTATAGCTTACACATTTATATCATGGCAAAACTTTTGTAAAAGTATTTTAAACAGAATATTACAGGAGAAAATCGTTAATATTCCAGTAATTTTATGTTAGGTTTAAGTGATAAATTATACACATTGCATTCATTTAGTCTTTTGTAATGCTTAAAACATCGAAGTTTGGTAAATCAAACACTTCTAAAATTCCATATTTTTCTTCAAATATTATAATTATTCATCCAGATTTATTTTATGGAAATTAGTTCTAATTGTATGGGGATCTTCTAATACATACAACAAATAGCAAACATTATTAATTATTTATTTAATTTGTTTATAATAGAACAAAAATACAAATAAAAGATAAGTTGTAAGTTACTATAATAATTATTCTGTAATATATGAAAAAACAGTGTTAATAAAATTATTTATATTCCTTGATTTTTACTTTCTCGGTTGTCAGTGTAGTGTGTGTAGAGGAAACGAATTTATTCACCCTAATTGAAGCTTAATAACTCCTGTGCTTTTTGTCGAAAACTTCTGAAATTCTTCAGGAAAGTTTGTGTATTAGAGGATTGATGCTCTTAAATTTTCATAAATAAAGGTCGAGGGGTGGGAGAGATAATGGGGTCGTGTGTATCTCCATTAGGGTCGAACTGAATGACGATTTTACTCGTTATTAGAATTATTTTTAAGTTGAGCGACTCGTTGCTGGTTTATTATGTTAAGAAAACAAAGTTTTGTAGTTCAATTTTCAAAAGATGTATTGTATATAAGTTACTTACTATAAAGAAAAAGAATTTGTTTCTCTTAGTGAATGTTTATTTAAGACATGAAGGATTTAGTGACAGATAGTTCTATCATTTGGCAATAATCCTTTATACTTCAGAATCAGAAACAAAACTATTTATTTTTATTATTTCTTTTAAACAAATAAGAATTAGCTCAGACTCTGAAATGATTCTTTTTTTTTTCATTTATTAATTTAAATGGAAAAATATACAAGTAAATTCAATATATTTTTAGATTTAATTCATTTTAAATTAATTTTATAAATGAAACTAAATTACGTGGCAGAAAATAAATTAGCAAATAGAAATTCTGATTGCTCTTAAATTATCTAGTCGCTGTCACATTTTCATTACAAAATGAATTTTTATTTTGTAAAGAATATGTTTCTATTATTTATGGAATGTTGTTTTTTTTATAAAAAGAAACTTAATACGTAATTATTTTTCATTGTTCAGGTCTGTGGCCAGTCAATTAATAAGAGGAGAATCGGTAACTGCAGAAGCATTTGATAGCGTTACGATTTATTTTAGTGATATTGTTGGATTTACTGCATTGTCTGCACAAAGCACTCCTATGCAGGTAAATTGTAATTTATTTTTATTATATATATTCTGCGTTTTAGTTAAAATATTTTAACACGTTTTTATTTATATCTTATTTAAAATATATCAAAAAACAATTTATTGGGAAATATGAATATTTTATAATAAAACATTTTAATTTATTTTTAGAAATAAAATATTCTATATATATTTGTCAATAGAATAATTTATATAAATTAAAACATTTTAATTTTAACGTTCCAATTATAATGCTAAATAAACTCAACTGTTAATCCTCGGAATTAATTCTTAAATTCTAATTAACTAACGTTAAAATAATAATGAAATTTTTATACATTAAACTAAATTATAACAATTTATTGATATAATCAGTTTACAGTAATTTCTCTCCATATTATAAATTTTAATAATAATGCTACTTTAAAAATATTTTGCTAATTTAACATTTAATTACAATTTTATACAGTATTATTATTATTTTTTTTTTTTTGAAACTGTACATAAATATATTGAATAGAAAATACTTTTTTTTCCTTCTTATTTTACTTATAATAGGATTATATTTTCTATTGAATAAACAAGAAGTTTATTTTAAAAGATCTTATGGCATTAGACGAAAAGTCTGTTTGAAAATATCTATATGACTGGTTATCACATAATGCCGAATGAAATCTTCTTAACAGAAAATTGAAACTTGACATTATGTTAGGAAGGGTCAATATGTTTTCATGGATTTAATCCCAAGGCTATATATATATTTCCCCTCCCTCGTCATCTGGATCGATTTGTATTAAATTTATGAAAAAAATTGAATAATAATGTTTATTTTATAAGTCAATATTAATTAATAATAAATAAATATTTAATTTAAAATTACTTTTAGTTACAGAATTCTTGAAAAGGTTACATGAAAATTTTCAAATAAAAATATTACCTTAGATTATACATTTATACCGCTTTAAAGTAAGAAGTATAATAATTAAATTTTTTAAATACTATAAATCCTTTTTAATAATTTAATTACCTACTAAAGTATCGTCGTAAAACGAGCTTTCAGATTACTCAAACTCAATGTCATAATTTGAGATTATGCTGAGATAGTAATAAAATATCCAGTTTTTAACTTTTGTCTACAGAATATAACTACTATATCAGAAATTTCTATTAAAAGTATAGTATATTATTTGAAACGATTAATAGCATAAGTTATATTAAATTATTTTAGTAGAAAATCTTGTAACTGATATGCTATATACTATAATACTATGCTGTATATAATCAGTCTTTAACTACGAACATTCGGGAAACTCGCTCTTTCGCACATGACACTGTTACACATAAATCACTTTCCATGCGACACATTCGGACATTCATATATTTTTAGTGGACGTACTGTACATAAATTTCCATCTATTGTGTAGTAATATTTTCTGCCAGTAACATCAGAACTATCTGCGAAAATTGATTTTTATCCTCTGTTTTTTTTTCTTAACCTATAATTTTTAACGTTTTAAATAATATTTTATGTTATAATATTCACCGTATTCACTGTAAAAACGTAAAACATTTTTACTTAAAAAGGGATTTTATAACTTCTTGTTTTTTAGTTTTATAAATTGAGTTTCGTTTCCAGAGAGAATGGAACTTCCCTTGAACATGCAACTTGATTTTCGACTTTCGTGCATATTTTTAGGAAAGGATTATAACTGAAAATCGTAATTGTCTGTACTATGCTGTTATAGTGTTATAAATACATTATTATTACTATATAGAACATATTCAAACCCGATATACTCTCACCATTTGTTCGCTTTTTAGAATGGCACTATATCTAACGTGGTGCTAAGAGTCTCAATTAAGGGAATAATAATGAGATGTATACTTAAGTTTGAGTTTGAAAATTTTAATCAAACAGTTTGATGATAATGTAATGCAAATTCATACATTTAATAGCACACAGATACCGAAAATTCTTTATCCGTTCGTCAATACTCTAGCGCTTTATCGGAATGACGTTAATTGAGAGGGACTATAACCGAATTTGACTATATATGCATACGTATACATTACTTAATTGTTTTAAACATAATGTATAATTATATTATCTGTATCTATAGTTTATTTGCAATAATGGATATTTTTAATTGATCAAAAGTATTTTCTTCATTGATTTAAACTGATCGTTTGCAGTTTGGTTAAAAAATTTCCATTTCAATTGAAAAAAAAATCCGAAAATTCCACGTAAAGGATTCGAGAAAAATTTTTTTTTTCGAATATTCTGTTTTTTGTTATATTTCAAGAATCGTTCATTATAGAAATTTCCAATTTAAAGATTTTAAGAGAGAAAGAGGGGGAGATTTCAAAGAACTAATCTTACTGTTCGTCCTTTATCTCTGTGCTCCAGATATCTGATCATTATAAAGGTAGTGTACCTGACTTTAGAAAGAGTAGAGTAGATGTCAGAATACATTATAGTTATTTAAAATATAGGAAAGGAGGAACTTAATTATCAAATGCGAGTTTATACGCACGAGTAACCAAATTCGCAAGAACATAACGAAGGATGAACAATTGAAAGTCTAAAATTGTATATTAAGGAGATTGATACTATTAAGTTTTGGCAGAGAAAAGATATAGAGTGGGTGGGGGGTCATGTATCATAGAAATAGAGAGGGGAATCATGTATCATATTTCGAGTAGGGTCGTTAGATTAAATAAAGATTTTAGTCATTATTAGCATTTACAATTTACAATATATACTGTATATATAAAACTCATCTCCACCCTAAAAATTTAGCTTTTATTAAAACTCATTTCTACTCTAAATTTTTTTCCGCGAAACTTACGCAATTCATTTGTTCGATTTTTACTAAAATCCATTATGATTGGAAAGAAGTAATAGCAAAATTATTTTAAAAATTACTACAAAATGATTTAATAGCAAAATATCAGTCTTGTAAAAAATGGCATAAATACGGACAGAATTAAATATTTTATATATTTTTTTCTTTTCTAATTAATCATTGTTTTAATCTCTTTGATAAGGATAAATGAGCAATTTATATATATTTTTTAATTTTATAATTATTATTAAATAAATTAGCGTAAGGAAAAATTTAAAATTAGCTTATCTTAATATGTAGTGATAAAGTAAATAAAATATTACACCATTTATTTTCTATAATGAATTTCGTTGTCTTAAGATGTCTTCATTAAAAAATTTCTACACTAAGAGATTCGCTATAAATACATTATTAAAAGTTTTTTGTACTCCACTCTAATCTTAATTATTACTATTTTTTAAACTTTACTGTCACTACTGCAGTGTTAATTATTATGAAAAAGTGATAAAGATTCAGTAAACGTAGGTCCAGATGTAGGATAAAACTTAATTAACGTTATAATTTTTTATTACTCAAGATAATATAAATTAAAGATTAAAATAGAAGAGTGTTAACAAACATGTTGTTTATTATTTATATCTGCTTTTGACATTTTCTATAAGATCGCGTAATTGAAAACTCGTCCTGATTTAGTTAATGTTTATATATTTAATATAAATTGAAAGAAAACACAATGAGTTGTCAAGCGAGATATGACTGAGAAATTTGTTTTTGATTTATTTCCAGTTCTACCTGACAAAAATTCAATTTACTTATTTATTCCTTATTAATATTTTTAAATATTCAGTACATTAATTATTTATTATTACAAAATATAGCTGATAGATGAGTTATCCATCTGTTTATTTTTCTCATAGACTCTATATAAAATTCGTTTTCAATGAATAAAAAATATCCTACCCAGAAAACAAACATTTTAAAAAGTGAACAAATGTAATATTGACTTTAAAAATCTTATAAACTGCAATTTTTTTCTATGAAAACGAGGATGTAAGTGTGAAATTTTTATTTAGTTTCACTTGGATACTTTTCCATCGATTTCTTTTCGATTCATTCTTTCCTCTATGGCAACGACTAAACTTATAAATAATTTTTTATCTAATTTTTTTTTCTGTTTTATCTTTCAGGTAGTAAACTTGCTCAACGATCTATATACATGTTTTGATTCGATTATCGAAAACTTTGACGTTTATAAGGTAAGAATATTGATTTAATTAAATAATATTTTGATGCATTACAGGTGATTTTTTGTGTTAATAATTTTTGTATTATAAAAATCAGCATACATTTTACAAACTTTTAACTAGAAAAAATTTTATCGTATTATTTATTTATTTAATTTAAAATATATGCTCTCGATTTCAAATTAGTAGCATAGCCCCTGTACATCATACTTTTCCTGTTAACAACAGAGTCTTGCCAATGAACTAACTCCGTCTGTAACAATTTAGAAAAAGGAAAAAAACAAAGAACTTACAATGGAATCTTATTTGTTCAACTCTAACCTACTATTATTATTGTTCGAGTATAATTTTCCCAAGTTTACTGAATTTAAGTTAAAGTAAATACAAAGTATTCGTTATTGCAAATTCTTACATAATGTGATACTAAATTTCTAACTTTTCTTCTTGATAATTGCATAAAATTAAATTTATAATCTTTAATTAAAATGTAAAATTTAACTCCTTATTTTATAAAACGTAAACATATATTTTGAATCGTTATTACTTTGAAATTATATGACGATGATAAATTCGAGATTAGTGTATAGTGATTATGCATATTTGGGTTATAAACTACTGTAGTTTATGACTACTTTATTAGTTAAAGTTTAATGTTAGTCGATATGGAAGAGTAATTTACATCCTTTAATGCAATTGGTAGTTCTCTCTATTTACTATACATAAAAATTCTGTAAAAAAATATCCAAAGTTAAATGAATTTATAAAATTCTTATCGATATATTTGTCTATTTGAACAAGATATATAAATTTTCATTGTTACGTTATTTCTAGAAACTGAATGTAGGTGGATATTGACTTTACTAAGAATAACACTAAAATGATAAATGTCTTTAAAATTGAATTTATTTTAATGAAATTCAGCGTAAAATTAGATTGGATTCTTAACAATTTTCGGACATTATTTAAATAAAAATACTCTAACTTTACGGATCTAATTATTTAAAGTAATTAAATATTTGGAGAGAGAGCCTGATGATCGAGGTGGCATCTTGTCGCTGAGAGGGATACAGATTCGAGTTGAATGGAAACCTTAGAAATTTTTGTGAGAAGTTTGACGTGAAAGTTTCGGACCATTTCCCTCATCACTCGGCAGTTCCAAATCACTGTAATTCCCTATCCATGCTCATCATGGTTCATAGATAATAAAAGAATATCCCATTGACAAGAAATTAAAAAGTAATAAATAAATAAAATGTAAAAATATATTCCTGAAAGAACACTTATTTTTGATTTTTATATAAATTGTAAACCTGTATAAGTGCCCGCAAGACGAAATCATTTTAAAAAGTATGAGCAATTGTTTATTGTTTGACATTATCAAAATTCCCGGCTCCAATTTTTAAATTATTTTATTTAAAATATATGCTCTCCATCTCAAATTAGTAATGGCTTGCTCCTGTACATCATACTTTCCCTGTTACAATAGAGTCGTGCCGGTCATCTTTCTAACTCCTTTCTGGAAATTAAGGAATCATTCTTCATTGAATTTCATTGTTGATGCACGAAATTTTCCATATTATTTTTTTCTTATATGACATTTTCCTAAATTTTGTTTCAGTTAATAATTCATCGATGAAAATGCTCTTAAACTTTGACATTTTTTTCTATTGAATATTATTATAACTTTATACGTATATATTTATAATTGACTAAATTTTGTATAATATTTTTATGTAAGATACCGGTATGTAATTTCTTTCTTTCTTTTTTTACCAATATTTATTTTTCATTAACAGCACCTAAACTGATAACTGTCACATTATATTTCTTTATGTTATATCGTTATTCGAAAATATCTATAGACCTATTTGTTTAATTCTTCAAGTAAAATATTTGCAATTCTTTTTATTATTTTTTTTAGTATTTTTGTAAAATCGAAGGTAATATTTACATAGCGGTGAATGAGAGAGTTAAGTTTTGAATACGGAAGTTTACATTTGTATCAACTAATATTTTTACTTCGTTCTTGTAAAATAATTTAGAGTTTATTTTCTTCTCGTTTTCTTAAGAAATTCTCGTGAATAGAATATAAATATCTGAAGACGTACTACATCTTTATAATACATATTTATAAAATTTGGTTACGTCTATTGTATTTAAATGAAGATATAAATTATTTGAAAGGATTTAGTATGATTAATGAATTTTAATTCAAATTTTGAATAAGAAGAAATGATTGGATACGACAATGATGCACTTGGGTGAATAGGGGTGCTAGGGGGAGGCCTTTCTATGAGAAAATAATGGGTTGCTAGGGGATGCTCGTGAGGAATTTCTGTAGGAAAATGACCCCCTACTAGGGGGAAAATTTCTTATAGAAAGGTCTTAAATGCTTGAAAAAACCCTGGAAAACTACTGTGTGTATCTAGCCTGTTGATCAGATGTTTACTGTTTTCATCATCCACTTGACAATTGGTGAGCAAGACAAAATGGAGTCAACTAATTTTCAATATTGCTATAAAAAATGCAGAATAATTAAAATTAAAGGAGTATAAAGAAGTTTATTTCGAGAAACGTATTATTCAGTATAAAATGAATGTCAGAATTTTTACATCAAATATATTATAGCATTAAATTAATATATAATGTTACATTAATTGACGTTATCAATTATTACATTTAAATCAATGTTTTTGATGAGGTAATATAAATTGTTAATTTATATTTTTCTAAAATTTATGATAATTATCATTATTTATGAACATAAAAATAAAAAAATAACAAATTGTTTTCATTTAGGGGAGACCGGGGCAAGATCGGCATGTTAAGCTTTACTTAAATTTTGTGTAATAAATACTGCTGTAAACTGAAAAAAGAGCTTTTCATATTGTCTATTGGAATGTTACCTTACTATAGAACTGGTTAAAATCAGTTTGGAAATAAAAATAATTAAAATAATTACAACTTTACAAAAAGAGAGAAATTGACGAACTTGCCCCGGGTATAGGGGCAAGATCGGCAACTTCTCTCTTTTTGTAAAGTTGTAATTATTTTAATTATTTTTATTAAAGTTGCCCCTGGTATAGGGGCAACAGTAATGGGGCAAGATAGGCACATATATAAAATTATGTTATTAACAATGTATAAGTTGGAATTCACTATTAAAACAAAGAAATACAAATCCAACACCCATTTAATATTATTACAACGAAATGCAAGTTCAAAGACATATATACGTGAATAACAAATGCAAACATGTTTTCATTTATCATCTGTTTGATTTTTATCCTTTGCTTCTAATGTGGCTTTATGTTGCCGATCTTGCCCCGCTAGTCATGATTTCGAAACATTAAGTACAACCCTGAGAACAGAATGCCAAGCCACGATCTGGCCACGTGAATAAGTTGAAGTTACATCCTTCTAACAGGAAAAGTAACTTTCGTTATCATGGAATTATAACAAAACCTGCCAATTCAATATAAATGGAAAAAAAATATTATATGGAATTCAACGAAAATGAAAATTTGCTTGATAATTCAACTACGCTTGTTGGAGAACAATAAAAACACTACACTCAACAAGCCACCAATAAAACTCAACTGCCTAACCTATAACCAAAGTCTCCTTTTAATTTGTTTTTAAAAAAAGTGCTTGACAAACTTGCCCCGCATGCCGAAGTTGCCCCGGTCTCCCCTATATTGAAACATATTTCATTTTCCTAATAGTAAAATTTGGTTATTCTCAAATAATATTCTATAAAAAGAGTTTAATTTCGTGATATTACTCTGAAACTTTTCAGGTTTTTGTGTCTATTCGTAGCTGCATAATCGCGTGAGAGTTAGAGAAATTCATAACTTCTTGAAATAGATCCTTTACGTGTCATTCAGGAGAAGTATTCAGAGAACTATTTACAATACGGTTAAAATACGTTCATTATCATATTTTTTTAAATATTATCGAATGGTGCATGAACTAAATTACATCTAATTTCAAAATATAACAACTGTAACAGATATTCGTTTTATATAATAGACTTACACAAGACTAAAGTAGTAAATATTCAACAAGACAGTCTTATTATCTTTCTATAAAGCGACGATTTTCATAGATAATATCATAAAATTAAAAAAAAAAAAATTATGCCAGTAGCCTATTGTACACAGTTTTATCAACAGCATTGGCAATATACATATTTTCCTACAAGGATTGTCGCTTCTATGAGCCTCAGACAGGTACAAACATAGGTTTGTTGATACCTTGTTTCGGCTAACTATTAGATAAGAGGTCCTAAACATATGGAGTACAGCATGATGGAGGTTTTTAAATATAGCGTATAAATCGATATAAAAGGACTCTCTCGTTTGCGTAAAGCATCGCACAACCTAAAACTGTCACAGATTACTAATCAAGATACGGATTTTTTTTCTTTTAACCATACTTTCAAGAAAGAATACTTTCTAATAATTTTGCAGCGCACGTTATCAGTCTCTGACTCACAACGTATAGGCTACCTTTATCCATCACACATAATAATTGTATCGATTAAATTACTTAATCGATACATTTTCTTTCGTTTTAATTATATTATAATAATTTTGACTAAAATGGAAAGACGTCGATGATTTTACTGTACTTTTCATATAATTATCTTTAATTTGCTAAAAAAAATTCTGTAAATTATTAATATTTAAATTAAATTTAAAAATAGAAATCCTCGTTCATACAACCTTTAAGCTTTTTAATTAAATATTTAGAAAGAGAAGAGAGAGAGACAGAGGAGTTAGAAGTGTCAGCTTTTGACCTGAGGGATCCAGGTTCGAGTTCAATTGGAAATCACACGATAGATTTCTATAAATATTTTAACAATGCTTTAAATTTTTGTTTTGCAAGTAATTTATAATTTAAACGGAACAGAGAAGAAACAAAAGAGTATTAATAAAAGTAAAATATATTTAAAGAAGATATAAAAATAACAACAAATAGTAGTTTCTCGCTTACATGAAAGTACAGACCAAAAGTCAGTTAACCACGATATCTGCTCAATTTTAAATAGCCTGAATTACAATTTTTTAAATGTACTAAACCATGTACTAAACAAGGATTTCGTTTTTTCAGTTTGTGTAAATAAATAAGAATTATTTTAATATAAATTTATAAATACAGATTTTATTTTAAATCATAATTGCACATAATTTGTAATATCTTAAAATTATATAATTTGCATGAATTAAATTCTTTGATCTACTCGAATAAAAGTGACGAAATTTCATTGTGATTAACCATTATGTGGATAGAATGAAAAACACCTAATGTCGCTATAGATACCTGGTTACCTACAAAGTTTTAATCGGAAATTTAACTGATTTATACCTAAAATATTTATCGTGTGTTTAGTAATAAATGTGTATTATTTTGAAAACACACAATATATTTATGTGTTACAACGTAAACTTTATACTAAAAAACCATGAGATGGTGAAATTCAAATCAATGTTGGTGAGCGTACGGATATAGATTTAGTTACTTCCTGAAATTTATTTGCAAGTTTACAACTGCCTCATAACGAATTCATAGAATTTGACTTTAGTAGGAAGTGTCTGAAGAAATAAAAGATTCTTGCCTTCTAATATGCAGGCATATGAAGATAGATACATAAATTCGATCAATTTTGCGTTCAGGAAAGAAACAACTTTATGTCCTTATGTACCCAAAAAGAAGAAATCAGTTATTCTATCATTAATGTACATATAGAAATAGAAATAGAGCAAACTACCACTGCAAAACTAATAATTATAAAATACTACAACAAAGTCAAAAGGAAGCGTCAACACGGTTGAACAAAATGTTAATTGAGTTTACAGTGTAGCTTAGAACAAATCGTTGGCTCGGCATTTTCTGTTTTCTTTTTCAATGTGATTTATGTTGCTATTTCGTCTGCATAAAGGGAATAATCCCAGACTTAGATCGACTTACAGGCAGAGTAGATTCTTGAAAAATTTTGAAAATCAGTTACTTATGCCTTTTACAGACACTAGAGACACCATTTCAGAAACAATTGTAAATCATTCTATAAGATTTGACTCGATTTTTATGTTTTGAATAAAAAAAATCTACAATATCTTTATTCATTTTATTTATCATAATTCATTTAATTTTATAGAAAAATGTATAATGGTGCTCGGGTGCCTACGTCATTAGAGGGTGTAAAAACTTCAGATGTCATTTTAACATCGAAAGAGTGACAATATAAACTAAAATATTTTATAAGGTGTGTAAAAAACTAGTTAGATGTCACGGAATTAGAAACCAAGGCAACTTAAAACTCAGCAAAAAGTATTATTCGAATGCACAAAAGTTAACCAGTAAATTATTGCTTTTATGAAATTAAAGAAATTTAACGAGTGTTTATTAAAACAATTTTTATATAATCAATTTTAACTAAATTAAATGTAAACATAAATTGTATGATTATATAAATATACAGTTTTCTAATATTTAGTTGCTTATGTATACAAAAGTGAACACGAACAGTCACGAAGATACCGAAGAAAACACGCAGAACTATAGAATAAATGTCACAAGCACTAACTATACGTGATCTTTCTAATCCTAATCTAATTATCTTTCACCAGACAACAATGTAGTTTCATGTTACAAAACCGTAGGTGATAATCACTAGTAGTTTTTATACGAAATAAGATATAGATGCACTGTTAGGTATATAAGTTGTAATGGTTGTTATTACATAAATTTAATTCCACTTGTTATGTAATATATGAGGAAATGTTAGAGATTTGATAAATTTAACCTCAATTAAACAAAAAATTGGAGATTTCTTAATGAAAAAAGATCATCGATAGGTTTTCTAAATTCATTTTACATAGTGTTTATGAAAATCGATAATTTTATAAATTATGTAATAAGTAAAATAAGAAACTATATATAGGCGAAGAATTATGACGGAATACTAATTAATAATACTTATATACGACTACAAGATTAGTCATTCCTTTATCTAATTGTAATATTATATTTAGATAATTGCAATTTTTTTCTATCGGATTAACAAAATTCTTATATCAAATGGAAATTACAATACAATGCTATGTTATGATTTAGATGGACTATCAAATATATACGACAATATAATTATTATTTAACTGCTTTTAGGGGAAAAGATTTGAATTAAAATAACATGACTTCTCGTACAAACTGGAAGTTTATATATAGTCAATCGGGCTTCCTTTCCCAAAGGTTTCTAATTTACATCTCAGATTTCATCTATGTATCTCCGTTCTCGAAATTAAGGAGAGACAGACGGACGGACGACAGTGGTAATTGTTCCGAAGTCTTTATATAACTTATCTCTACCAAATACAATTGACTTTCGACTTTATCAAATATTAATAGATAAATGCAATATGTTGTAAAAATGAAAGTACTTAAAAGATTTTTACGAAAGAAGCATCATCAAATAATAAAATATAATGTTTTCCTTGTAACAACACAGAACTACCTTTACATAGTGTTTAGTTCCATACACTATTGTTTCTCACAATGTATTAATCTTTCGATAGCCAGCAACACGAGTTTAACCAATAATAGATGATTTCTTAAAGGAAAAGTATGATGTACAGGGGCAAGATACTACTAATTTGTGGTGGAGAGCATATATTTTAAATGAAATAAATTAAAAAATATAATAACAAATTGCAGCCCAGCATTGTGACGATCTCAAATAAATAATCGCTCGTTTCAATTTTGAATTATCGTGCAATCTCGATTCCAAAATATGCTACAAATGTAAATCCGTCTCTGTAATCCAAAAAAAACACACTTTGGTAGACGTATCTCACCTTAAAAGACCTTAAAAAATCGATTTTTATGGTCTTAGAATAAAAAAAAAAAAACAGAATATCACGTTTTTATCTTTATAATTTATGCAGATAAATGAGAGTCTACTAGACTTACTTTTAATAGAAATACTTATTAATTATGAATTTTTATACTCAAGAAATAACTAATTAAAACTTAATTTTTCATTAATTAAAAAAATAACACCGTGTTTTTAGTAATTCGAAAAATGTGCAATTAATCTAATAACAAAACATAATGGATTTATTGATTACAAATGTTACGAGATTCCTTTATAATCATAAAAAATTGTATCAATTTTCCTTGTAAATTAACTTTTTGCTCGTTTTTTTCAATGAACTATTTTTCTAAAATATGAAAAAAAATTACTAGATTTATGTTTTTCAAAGATATATAAAAATCTTTTTAAAAAAAATAATACATGAGAATTCAATAACATGTAAAAAATTAAAAATTATAAAAATCACCTACAGGAAAGACTTACTATCAAACCATTCAAAATCAAACTTAAAGTAGATACATAATTTATAAAAATGCCTGATATATCTCACTGACTATCGAATATCTCATGAATAAGTCTGTCTGTATATATGACTTGTAAAAAGTCTTGGCATGAAAAATGATTAAAAATATGACGTCGTGCTTAAATCTATAGAAAATATATTATACACTTTTAAATAAAATATACAATTCGCTCTTCAAGTATGTTAGGTATAAAAAAATTACTAATTAAACACTGAATTAAATGCTTGATCAGCCAGCCCCTTTCACTACACTAACATACAGTCGACCCCCTTAACACTGTTGATATTCCCGTTTTATATGAATTCCATGTTGTACGAGTCACTTAGATTTTACAAATATGTGTGCCGGGCTGTGAACGGCTCACGTATTTGTAAAATCTAAGTGACTCGTACAACATGGAATTCGTATAAAACAGAATTATCAACACTGTTATAGGGGGGTCGACTGTATGTTTAATTTTGTTATATCGAAACGACGTACCGAATTGTTTATTGTCATTTACTGTTTCTAGTATGAGTATTGTTCTTTCGAATGTTCTACACAACAAAACAATACGAAAAATTATTTATTGCATTAAACAAAACAATAAACTTCAAAGACTCAATTTGAATTTATTGATTTTAGTTTTTATTATATATCTATTTTTTAAGTTTACTGAATGTTTATATATATATATTTTAGGTTGAGACAATTGGAGATGCATATATGGTAGTTTCCGGATTACCAGTAAGAAATGGACTCCGTCATGCTAGAGAAATAGCAAGAATGTCATTAGCATTGTTGAATGCTGTCAAAACATTCCCTATTCGACATAAATCGCAAGATCAATTAAAACTCAGAATAGGAATGCATTCAGGTCAGTTAAAAACATTCATAAGACATTTATCAGTATAATAATATTATACATATATTACTCGATAATAATAAATAAATTATTTTAAAATTTTTAAATATTACGTGGTACCAACATACTTAATTTCCCTCCTCTCTAGAAAATACATTTTTGAACATCTCTCTTATGTAATTCATTTAAACTACGGTTTTTTATTCTATATATAATATTAGTTTTATCGAAGAATATCATCAAAGTTACAATTTCTTACAAAATAAATGGTGAGAAAAAGAGCAGTATTCATCTATACAATGTCACTTGGTAGAATCGAAGAAATTTTTAACTCGCGCACGATCTAGTTAGGGTTGTTTTTTTATTTTTATCTTCTAGAGATTGAAGATTAATTGGTGTCATAATTTTTCTTACGTGATCCAGATCACGTAAGAAAAATTGCAAGGAATTCGAACGATTGTCCACCTTGCAAGATCCAACCATAATTTGATGCAAAAGTGACTAATAATTGTTTTGAAGTACAGTTCTTTACTATTTTACTAGGTTCTTGCGCTGCTGGTGTCGTGGGACTGAAAATGCCAAGGTATTGCTTGTTTGGGGATACTGTAAATACTGCATCCAGATTGGAATCTACCGGATTACGTAAGTCTTTATTCAATTAAATAAAATATAAATTTATGACACTTTTCTTCCAACATTACATTGTTATGTTAATTTATTCCAATTTTGTCATATTATTTTAATAAAAAACATTATATTTTAAGGATTAATAAATTTTAAAAATTAGCAAAATATAAGAATGTAATACTTCTCATTGATTTATTTATTGTTATAATTTGAAAAGAAATTTAAAATTTGAAATATATGGCATATTCTATTATTTTAAATAAACTAAAATTAAAAGGACACTTTTTATTTTATATAAATAAAACTCCAGTAATTAGTTGCTTAACTTTTCCGGTAATATTTGATGGCGCCATCTGTTATTAATATTTTATTTTGTGTTTATATAAAGCCAATTACTTCATATTTGTCACATAATAAAATAAATAGAAATTAATAAAGATAAGTCTGGAGAATTCAGGAAATATCTGAAAGTTTTTCTTGTGTAATATTTGAAATGCAATACTTATTGTTTCTAAAGAATAAAATTCGATAAAAATTATTTGGATCTGAGATTTCAGTAATTCCTACAGTTGAATGATCTTTTCTTTTTAAAATCAGAGGTAAGTTTGATATCAAATGGCAATTATTTTGTGAAATTTAATTCCTAAATGATAAAAGCTATAGTTTTTATATAAAAATTCTATTTAGTTTTAATGATACGTTACTTCACATTACTAAATTGGATTAATCTGATGTAAGTTATGTTACAAAAATGGAAGCAGTAATTAGAGATGTTGTAATAAATATTTGTTCGAAAATGAATTTTTTTTTTACTAATTGCTAAAAATAATATTACATGACAATATATTTTACTAATTAGTAGACTTTGTCATTTTACGTACTTTATTGTTATTACATAACTTACATTAAGAACAATACAACGAACACGGTAACACAGAAACTGAAAGATCTCTTCATCCTTAGCTGATCTTAGCCACAATTCCTTTCTTATTTGTCTTTAGGACGGACCCGATAAAGCCGTATGAATCCACCAGAATTCTAAGCATAACCCATATTTGAATCATGTCCTCAGAGTGGAAGATTTTTGTCTTAACCGGCTGGGTCATCTGACCATCACTATATGCCGATTAATAACCCCAATCTAAGCTATAATCGCATTAAAAGACGTAACAAAGACTTGCACTTTAACCTCTTATAAGTAATATCAATTTTCTCGTATGTCGAATTGAGTTAATTATAGAAAATGTATATATTTTTAGTCGTTTATTACAATAATTCATAAAAAAATTAAGCAATTAACAAAAACACATAAATTTGTTTCTTAGTTATTTAAATTTATATTTGTTTCTTTACATACGAGGTATAGAAACATTTTTAAAACATTTTAGGAAGTTAAGGTTTACAACTGGCTTAAATAAATAACATGAATTTTACGGTTTTCTGGTACTTTCAACCGTTATACTGTATCTGCTGCTATGTGAAAGCTACGTTTGAATCTTGTTTCCGAACGTTTGTTACAATGTAACGTTGATTTCTCTGTCCTCGGCATGTACTGTACGTTCTTGACAATATATAATCTTTGACGAGTAATTTACCAAAATAGTCTACTTATTGTTACTTATTTTCTAAACCAAAGTAGAACCAAATTAGCATGCTAATTTGGTTCTACTTTGGTTTAGAAAATAAATGCATTTTAAGCAGAAACATACTATAGAAAGTATTGCTGATTTGTTTTTCTTTTGTAAGTTTACGTTATATCCTATGAGGTCACTACTAAACCACATTCCACACACACATCTTTATTTTTTTAGGTGTTGCCCATGATTATTTACCTGTGTAAAGCTGTACTTTCAAAACATGAAGTTTAACTATCGCAGAGTGTCTATACTTTTGTCTTATATTTCCCAATTGACAATAACTAACTTCTATAGCAAATTTAATACGATACTTTAGTAATAGAAAATATTACTAAAGTATATAAACAATATGGCTACATAAAAAGAATTCCAGAACATTTTATAATGTTTATTTCATGATACGAATTTTTAATGAAATAGTTTAATCCGCGTTAGAGAGTGTTTCTGCAGTTTGGTCTATGGAAAGTGTGAGATCCGGAATTTATTAACAAAAATTGTAATTAGTTCACTTTCGTTTATGTAACGATTTAGAAGAAAAAAAATCGATCTTAGCCGGGAATGTGCAAACCTTCCTGTCATAACTATCAACATCTATTGTTCTCTACATAACTTGCAGCTCGTCTTGCACAAAAGTTTATAGTTAGCATCCAACTTTCGTCACTTAGGCCCCTGGAACACCTATAACCTTTAGCTCATAGGCCATTCGATCACGTGATGGAAATTCCCCGCAAAAAGCTATAAAAGACAGTTCTTACCCCCTCTCGGAGGAGTCTCTTAACGAAAGCCGGACCAACGACATCGCGCCGATTCTCCGAACCCGCCGAAATTTCGATCTCCGCATATCGATATCCGATCATCGCCAAATTCGCGAACTTTTATAATTGTGCTCATTTGGATTAAAACCACCTTTTATTGAACAATTAAGTGCCTACATGGACTTACTCGCCTAGGAACCACACAAAGAGGTATGAAAAAGTATGTAAACTCTCTCTCTCGAGCTAATAGGCGGTTTAGAAAGAAATTTGTGTAGTCTTTTTGTCGATTTTGTTTATTTCAATAAATCCTTATTTTTAATTGTTAAAATGGTAGACTCCTTTACTCGTATACGCCCTTCACCTTATCGTCGACCCCCAAATACTCTTCTTGGCCTCTTTGTGCTCTCTGAGCGGTAAAGGGCCTAAAACCACAAATAAAAAAAAAACCCAAATACTCTCTCTCCACTCGCGTACCCGACCCTAGGGACCAGCAATAAGAAAAACTTTAGCCATCTTGACAAGTGAGCATGTTTAACGACCTGTCGCCGGAACGGGAGACCTACGATCTCCCCGGCGGTTCACAAAAGCGAAGCGGACCTATTTATTTAATACAAAGAATTAAAATTGTATAATCGTGTTTTATCAAGAATATATTGAATTAAAAAGTGATATAACCTATTATAGGAAAAACTATTAGGCCTATATCTTTTTTAATCGATTTAAGTTAATATGCTGACTTTTGAACAGCGAAGAATTAAACATGGAATTATAATAATTAAAAATATATATACAGTGGTGCCTCGTATAACGTACGCCTCGAATAACGGACGCTGCGAATAACGGACTTTCCGTTCGGCAGTTACGTGAGGCGAACAACGGTCTTTCTACGAACAAGTGCGAATGATGTTTCCACACTTTTGCCGTTGCCAATGACAATCTGCTATTTTTATGATATATTAGTATTATTAGAATATATTATCAGTATATCTGAAGTACAGAGCGTTGGGATTAGGCTTGCTGCTTTGTTTATTCGGTACATCAACACAGTGCAGGGTATTTACATTTATTCAAGTGTTGTGCAATCATGGCTTCTAAAAAAGCAGAAAAGTGATTTCAATTGAAACAATGCAAAAAATCATCAGAAGGAGTGAAAGTTGACAAAAACTTCCTTGTTGAATGAGGAGAGGTTCAGGAGTTTACCAACACTCATTATCCAAACAGAGCTGAGGCAAACAGTATCAATGATCTCTACAATGACACCCTTGCCCGTCATTTCCGACAGGTGTTGAAGAAGAGAGAGAAACAGACCACCTTGGACATGTTTTTCAAGAAGCCAGCGGGAAAAAAACAAAGGATGGAACAAGAGGAGTTGACCCTGCAAGCTCCGGTAGCCTCTCCTGAATCTGAATCCAATTAAAAAACAATAAAAAAAAGACCCGCTGCAATGTGTAAAAAGTCTGTATCTGTATGAATGTGTGAAGAAAGTGTTCCTCCACCTCCTCCTCACAACATCTGACTATCCGGCATAATTGGTGACTGCTCCATTTTCATTTTTTAATGGTACAGTACGGTTATTTTATGCTGCGGAACGAATTATATGTTTTAACATGTATTTCTATGGGAAAATGCGTTTCGTATAACGGATTATTCACTTAACGGACGTGCACCTGGAACGGATTAAGTACGTTATACGAGGCACCACTGTATATATATAGGCCTATATATTACAGTTAACATAGATTAATTTTTACCTTTATTCGTATTTATATTTCATATAAGAATAAAAGATTAAAAGCATTTTTTTCAACTTTAATTTTGAATAAAAAATGCATTAAATAATTTGCCTGAATTACATGTTATATCAATTTTTTATACGCTTCTACAATTAATTCAATTTGATGTAATAATGATGAAAGCAAATACATGTAATAGTATATTAAACAGGGACATGAGTTATATTACTAATTTATCTGCTGTTAGAAGGACTAATTTGTAAATTTGCTAATGCCAATTGCTCTATTAGAGTATTAATAGGACTTATTATACTGATTCCACTTGCGGATTGAATTAATCTATTGGTTGTAAAGAATAAACTTTCTTTATTTGCATCTGTATTTAATACTTTCTTCTATTTCAGTCCTTTCGTCCTTCATCAACAGGTGTTAAATTTTATTTTGTAAGAGATTTTTTAGGAATGTTAGAATACGCATACCGACGTCTGCATGCACTTTAAGTGTTCTTGCAGATAGTGAACTCGGTAACAGACAATGATCTTCCAGCAACCAGAAATAGTAGTGGTTAATTATTGTCTTTCAAACGGGAGACTTGTTGCCAAGTAGATGCAGATGATCGAACATGAGTCTCTTCTTCCTTTCTGATGCCGAGATACTGAGACATTTTAGGAAGATTCTTCAGTTGCACTGGAATCTTCACATGGAAGGGAGAGTTCAATAGCTACTTAAACAACTTTTTTTGACACACCGAAAAAATGTTTTTATTTAATTAGAGAAAAATTCTAGTATCTGGAGTCTGCTGAATACAGCAATAAAAATGGATCATATGAATAGATCCATCACCGTAATGAATCTACCCATACCGTCTTTCATTTTATTTTATTTATTTTTTCTAAGATAACAACGAAAAAAAACAACCTATGCTTCCTGCAGCATACTGCTACTAGGAAAATTTCAATGATAACATTCATCTCTTCCTAATTGTTGAATATCTGTCGTATGTCTATCTATGCGAGACTCAGACCGCGGAGAATAGTCTGCCTCCCAGTTACCGAGGACTAACATCTGAAAGATTCTTTGCGAATGCATGTTTTATTAACATGCACGCATACGTTCTCACATCGCTCCATATTCATTCCTCTGTTTTGATGAAAATATCGAAAGCAATGGTTATGGCTGTCGCTGCTGCTATTCTAGTCTTTAAAATGAACAGTCTTTTTCTTCTTATTCGCCAAATTTGCTTTCATTATTTATGCAGTGAAATTTAATTGTTTCACGATATCGTTATATGAGTCAATTTCTTTGTAAAATACTAATAAGTATCCCATAATAGAGGATATTTTATTAAATATCTATTAATTCCTAACATTTCTCATTAATGCATTCATTTACTTAATAATGCATTCGATCTTACCAATATCAGATTTTCGGGTGCTCCCAACTTATTCTATCCGATTTTATGAAGTGCCTTTTCACTCTCCAATAACTCCATATACCTGGGGGGTTCTCTGATTCTACAGCAACGAGTCTAAAAATGTTTCTAAATATCGACTTCTTTCGTTATACACTCAACAGGTTAGTATACTCTATTCTAAAAAAAAAGAATCCTTTCGATTTAATTTTTTTTAATTCCATCACTAATCTGTATTATAAATTAAAATATACGTTCTCCACCTCCTGTGTCATACTCCTGTACATCATACTTTTCTTGTTAGCAATAGACTCGTGCCGGTCATCTTTCTAACTGCTTTCAGAGGAAAATTTTCAACTGAAATAACGTGACTTCCGGCTTATATAGTTAATCGTAGTCTCCTGCACCTATAGTTTTTATATCTCGGTCTCAGATTTCATGTATCTAACTCCATCCTCAAGATTAAGGAAGGACGGATGACCGTGGGAATTTATAGATCTACAATTTTTTTAAATTGCAGCCCAACAAAAATTATTTAGGGGGAAATTATTTTTAAGAAGTGAGATATGAAATTATAATTCAGATTCTATAAAGGATGTTTTAATCATTTCAGGAAAGAGACTCGACATTATATCGAATAAAACTAACAAATCATTAATGACATCGGCAATTACTCTATGCTTCGTCTACGTTAGCATTAAATAAAACAAAAATGTCCATAACGTATCACTGTCGTCATTTTAAATTTTAACACAAGTTAAGCTGAAATTATTAATATCAAGTGAGAGTTTGTTCGTAGAGAAATGGCATAAGTAATATTGGTTCTATCTATATTGATCATTTATAACTAGAAAATAAACGAGAT
Source organism: Centruroides sculpturatus (assembly GCF_000671375.1). NCBI lineage: Eukaryota > Metazoa > Arthropoda > Arachnida > Scorpiones > Buthidae > Centruroides > Centruroides sculpturatus. Next base: position 702,405 of record NW_019384708.1, on the reverse strand, counting down.
AAATATACAAAGGTTGGTTTGCTTCCATATTGTTTTATACAGTATATTTATTAATTTTTATATGTTTTTGTGCCATCATAATAAATCTTTACTAGTTCTTTAGTTAGTCTAAGGTCTACTATATCAAAATTAAAGCATCATTTATTTTTGTCACACACAACTGCGCTTTAGTCAGCATTTACACTATCCAATGAAAACTTTTTTTAATTGTTTGAATAAAAGTGAGTTTTATAATGGGAAATATAGCAATTTTCTTATCTTTGTCTGTATAAAAATCAAAGATTCTCAAGGATATATTACTTTCCCGGCTCTGTTATATATAGCAGAGGGAAAGTATAGCGATCGGTCAAAAATTATCCCTCCCCGAAGATTTTTCATTTTTAGACTTAGGGGACCTTGAAACATCTAGAAATGTAAAAAGAAAATTCAGTAATTTTTCTGTATGTATGGATGTTTATGTGTGTGTGGAGGGGCATGATCTTTTTACCCTTTTTGAAGCTTAATAACTTCTATGGTTTTAGTCGAAATTTTCTGAAATTGTATAGGGAGTATAATGTATTAGGGAGATTGATGCTATTAAATTTTGGTGGTTAAAGTCGATTGAGTGGGAAGATAAAAGGGATCGTGTGTCATATCTCGAATAGGGTCAGACTTAAAAATGATTGTACTCGTTATTGGCATTAACAATTTTATATAAAACTCATCCCTACCCTCAAAATCTCAAAATTAAGCTTTTTGTCATTTTGGAATAATTGAAAATATAAAAATTTTAAAAATAAAATATCATAACAGATGGCGCCATATGCAGTGTAAATGTTGCCGGGAAAGTTAAGCAATTCGTTGCTGGATTTTCTACAAATAAATTTCCAAAAACGAATACAAAATGAAATAGATATAAGTAAGAAGAAATACGATATTGAGTTAACAGAAAATAAAATATATTTGGTTAATAAACAGGCATTATTATTAAATTATATTAATTATTATCGAGTTGTAACATCATTTAACTTCTTATTTTCTTTTTCTTTTTTCTGGTAATTTTACTCAGATCAGTCGCAAGAAAAGTAAAATCCAATAAGACGAGTGAAGAAACAGTAGACATCTCTATCTATAAACATTGTTTCAAATATCAAATACAAATTTGCATCAAAGATATATATTTTAAAATATTTCTCATATCTATCGTATATTTTTAAAATATTACTAATAAGTATAAACATAAGCTCAAATGTTTCTTCACTCCGCTATCGTCCCTTTCAATGTGATTCTTTACGCACGGGTAACTTATCAAATTCATGGAATGATATATCAATTTTAAACAATATCTGAGCATTAATATGTTAGGCGCGTATTAAATATACTATAATTAAGCATTATAGACGACAAAATCATTGTCCGTGTGTTGTAACCGAAGGAAAATTAACAAGATTTGTATCTTGAGAAGTTTGACCAAACTCTCCACGAATCACATTCTGTAAGTTTATGAAATAACAAATAAATGAGTCAAGTTTGTGCGATTTTAATAATATGCTATTAAAATATTTTAGCTGTTATAAACTTAAAAACATATTTTTGACGTATTTTGTAAATACAATTGTGAAAACAACTGGTTTTTCGGACAGGAAGATAAGAGAACCATTACAAGTCCGATCATTTTCATTACACTGCCTATGCTTCCTGCAGCATACTGCTACTAGGAAAATTTCAATGATAACATTCATCTCTTCCTAATTGTTGAATATCTGTCGTATGTCTATCTATGCGAGACTCAGACCGCGGAGAATAGTCTGCCTCCCAGTTACCGAGGACTAACATCTGAAAGATTCTTTGCGAATGCATGTTTTATTAACATGCACGCATACATTCTCACATCGCTCCATATTCATTCCTCTGTTTTGATGAAAATATCGAAAGCAATGGTTATGGCTGTCGCTGCTGCTATTCTAGTCTTTAAAATGAACAGTCTTTTTCTTCTTATTCGCCAAATTTGCTTTCATTATTTATGCAGTGAAATTTAATTGTTTCACGATATCGTTATATGAGTCAATTTCTTTGTAAAATACTAATAAGTATCCCATAATAGAGGATATTTTATTAAATATCTATTAATTCCTAACATTTCTCATTAATGCATTCATTTACTTAATAATGCATTCGATCTTACCAATATCAGATTTTCGGGTGCTCCCAACTTATTCTATCCGATTTTATGAAGTGCCTTTTCACTCTCCAATAACTCCATATACCTGGGGGGTTCTCTGATTCTACAGCAACGAGTCTAAAAATGTTTCTAAATATCGACTTCTTTCGTTATACACTCAACAGGTTAGTATACTCTATTCTAAAAAAAAAGAATCCTTTCGATTTAATTTTTTTTAATTCCATCACTAATCTGTATTATAAATTAAAATATACGTTCTCCACCTCCTGTGTCATACTCCTGTACATCATACTTTTCTTGTTAGCAATAGACTCGTGCCGGTCATCTTTCTAACTGCTTTCAGAGGAAAATTTTCAACTGAAATAACGTGACTTCCGGCTTATATAGTTAATCGTAGTCTCCTGCACCTATAGTTTTTATATCTCGGTCTCAGATTTCATGTATCTAACTCCATCCTCAAGATTAAGGAAGGACGGATGACCGTGGGAATTTATAGATCTACAATTTTTTTAAATTGCAGCCCAACAAAAATTATTTAGGGGGAAATTATTTTTAAGAAGTGAGATATGAAATTATAATTCAGATTCTATAAAGGATGTTTTAATCATTTCAGGAAAGAGACTCGACATTATATCGAATAAAACTAACAAATCATTAATGACATCGGCAATTACTCTATGCTTCGTCTACGTTAGCATTAAATAAAACAAAAATGTCCATAACGTATCACTGTCGTCATTTTAAATTTTAACACAAGTTAAGCTGAAATTATTAATATCAAGTGAGAGTTTGTTCGTAGAGAAATGGCATAAGTAATATTGGTTCTATCTATATTGATCATTTATAACTAGAAAATAAACGAGATAAATATACAAAGGTTGGTTTGCTTCCATATTGTTTTATACAGTATATTTATTAATTTTTATATGTTTTTGTGCCATCATAATAAATCTTTACTAGTTCTTTAGTTAGTCTAAGGTCTACTATATCAAAATTAAAGCATNATAATTTCATATATATATATATATATAACTAATTTTCAATTGAAATATTAAATTAGCAGTTCGATTTATTAATGTCTTACCATCGAATATTATTGAAGTGTGACCGAAAACTAATTAAATGTTAATTTTCTAGGGAAAAGGAAAGATGACGACATATTGGCTTCTCGGAGAAATAGTTAAAAATAATCCAACTTCGACAACTCCTAAACCTACAAAAAAATAAGATAGCAGGACGTGACTTCATTATGACGTCTTCCAACCGTCCTGCCATAAATTGTTAACTACGAATGCGAATATTTCACTGGAGAAACGATCAGAATTTCGTGATATTTGTTATGGGAGGAATACCCAATGGTTTTACATAATTTTCATCAATGTTATCAATTCGTTCATCCCCCAATGTTATTGTAATGTAATGTATATTGTTGTCTTGTAAATATGTTTGAAAGTAAAGTTTACTTTTCGTTGTTGATTTAATGGTTTTCTTTTACAATTAACATCTAATCACTACTTCAGAATTTCCTAAAAATCCAGTAAAATATTTAATTCGTCGGCAGTTTTATATAATAATTAGAAAACTTTTCACAAATATCATGTTTATCCTTATTACATAACGTAAACTAATGAATTTTAATGATAGATTTTATGTAAGAGAAGTACATTTTTAAATATTTAATGTATAGAGTTAATATATTTGTAAGTTTTGTTTGATTTTGTAATTCGTAAAGTAGAACACTGTTTGTAAATTTAATATTTTAAATACACTGTAGAAATATTTTAGATATACAGTACTGTAGATGTGGTCATGTATAAAACAGACACAAGACAAATCGGTACTTCGTGACACTTTATCGGATCTTACTGAACAACATAGACTTTGGATGCATTTCGTGACTTTTAATCCCTTGTTTTTCGTAGAACTTTTAATCCCTTATATCCCTCAAGTTCTGCGAATCTCAAACAATACTTATCAAACATGTCAATGTAATTCCTTATAATAAGATCTTCTATAAGTTGGGATTAAATTTATTCCAAGTACATGATGTAGAGTAATATCCAATAGAGTGTATATGTTACAGGCTTTTTGTCATTTTGGAATAATTGAAAATATAAAAATTTTAAAAATAAAATATCATAACAGATGGCGCCATATGCAGTGTAAATGTTGCCGGGAAAGTTAAGCAATTCGTTGCTGGATTTTCTACAAATAAATTTCCAAAAACGAATACAAAATGAAATAGATATAAGTAAGAAGAAATACGATATTGAGTTAACAGAAAATAAAATATATTTGGTTAATAAACAGGCATTATTATTAAATTATATTAATTATTATCGAGTTGTAACATCATTTAACCTCATTGATTTATTTATTGTTATAATTTGAAAAGNTCTGCGAATCTCAAACAATACTTATCAAACATGTCAATGTAATTCCTTATAATAAGATCTTCTATAAGTTGGGATTAAATTTATTCCAAGTACATGATGTAGAGTAATATCCAATAGAGTGTATATATCTAGTGTATGCTTTATAGATGACTAATGGTATATAAATTATTGATGTAAATATCTTAAACAGAAAGGAAAAGTAACGTTCAAAAAAAGTTCTCAAGAATAAAAAATGAATTCTAAATACTGTATACATCGTTCAATAGTGGTGTAAGTATAATCTAGTACCTAGAAATGTCAGCTAAGAGGAGGCAATGAAAACTGAACCAGCCAGAAAATATGAGCGGCATTTATATTCCATTTTTTTATCATTAAAATACATAAGTAATTTAATTGAGATAATTTTTAAAGATTATTTTAACAAATTTCCTAGTAACTGCGTATTGTATTGCGCGGAACTGAATTTTGGATCGTTGTGCAGGTTTATATATATAAATAAAAGAAATGAAACAAGAGATTGCCGCACATTATTTTATCAAAAAATTTTAATTTTAATTTATAAGTTCACATTCTTAGAGCAATCAATTTATAACAGCGAAAAATGTTATAAATTGAATTTACAAAAAGTTTTCGATGTGTATTATTAAAGCTATAAAGCCAAGGAAATCCAAGTTTCGGATAAAATTTTAGTTTCAAAAGTTGCCATCAGGGAGAAAATTGGAGTTTTAAACAATAAGGAAATGTACAAATAATAGTACCACGTCACATTGTTATCATAGAATCTCTATCATAGAATCTACAAAAATGCCTGTAAGCTTAACATGGAATCATCCTTCTAAAAATGAAACTTTTCTAATGACCATTGCTTGTAAATTGTTCTATCAAAACAAGAAATCCGATACTATTGTATTAAAGCAGTTTAGATTATTGGATGGAATAAGGAACAAATTTTATTTCTGCCACTGTGTTAAAAATAATTTTAAAGTTCGAAAAATATGGATTCATCGAACGTTAACCTGGAAGAGGTCAAAAGCTTGTTCCGAACAGCAGATAAAGGGTACAGGAACATCGTGGGTTGAGGAGAGCCAGCCAAAAGTGCTTTGAACCAAAAGTGTTTGCAGTATCGCAAGAATGTTAGATAAACTATCTTCAACAGTTCACAAAATTGCACGATACATCATGCGTGCACTTACAAAATATCTCATGTTCAATATCTTTGTCTTCCTATCCCAATGCCAGACATGTATTTGCATTCCAGAAGCGAGAATTGATTGGCATGAGACTCATTTCTATTAGCACGGTGCTGACAACACCCACCTACAATTCCAGTATTCGGACTAGAGAAAAATATTCGCAATACTGAAGAAAAACCGCCCATTCTCCAAAGATAACTTTGGAAAATGGGCGAAATTTTTCAAAGGCAGCGTTTCAAGTTTTCATTCATCTAAGGAAAGTTTTTTTCAACACTTTCGATCGAAATTCCGGATTACGTGTTCGGTTACTGGCAATCGATTTACAACGCTACTGAATAATCATGTAAATCCAGCGCGACAGCTCATTTGCAACATTTCAACAGAGAGAGAGAGAGAGAGAGCCTTGGATCGAACGGGTTTTATGCATGATGGCACTTTCCACACATTGCAAAGCCGTTAAAGAACTGATAAGGAAAATGTTTCTGAAGATCTAATTGTTAGCCGTCACTTCTCTAGAGTTGGCCACTTCGTTCACTCTATCTAAGCCCATGCGATTTTTGATAATGGTGACATTTAAAAGCTGTTTATGGGGATGACATTGATGGATGGCGTCATACCCTTAACATTTTACGAGAAAGTTTGCTGTCAACGATCGAATACGATATCGAAGTTTCAAATGGATCAAAAAATAGAACCAACTACATCAAACATATATTTTATAATTTAGTGAAAAATAAATTACGAAATAGCCATTTCTAGGCGTCTTATTTCAGCTTACAGCGTAGCACCGATTCTCCTCTTGGTGGCAATTTATGGAACTAATAATTTTTTTCTTCGATTTCTCGTTGCTTCAATAACACACACCGAATAATAATTTCTTGTATATGAGATGGTAGTTTTGACTGTAAACAGACGAATGTGTTTTACGGACACAGTGTAAAACATTCCCTTTGTTTCAAAATACATAATTATTCCCTATTTCCCATAATTATTCCCTATACATAATTATTAAAACTTCAACATCATTCCCTTTGTTTCAAAATACATAATTAAATTTTGAGGTTGTCTCTGCGATTCTTGATCGATCAATCGGATCAAATAAAGATAATTCAACAGAGGTAGAACTTCCTTTGTGCTCTTATATTTTAAGCCATCTAAATATAGTCCAGTAATAACACTACTTTAAAATTTATTTCATTGTTCTTTTTAATTGTACCGTGGTATTATTGATAGCTGCTAAAATCAAAAATTAATTTGTTTTGTTAATTTAAAAACAATTTGTTTTTTTATGTTTCTTTTCTTATAGAAAATATATATTTACCAATTTAAAAAAAATATAAATAAAATTTCATTTGGTTTATGTTTAAGTTCTCTCGAATCGAAAATGTAAAAGACAAACAGAAAACAGTAAAAACAAGAAGAAATTAATTAATTGTAACATTATAATTGGTATCTAAAATTATTCTTCCGTTTTATTATAAATTATTATAATATAAATAAAAAATATTAGATGTTTCTCGGACTAAATATTAATTTTATGCTTATAAGTTTTTAAGTATTGTAAACATTGAACATCATAGATAGTGTTTGCATTATGATTAACATTATACTCTATTATAATGTTATATTTTGAAAAAGAGATTGAAGATGTTCAATCGTTCTCGACTCTTTATCTAAAGATCATCATATTTCATTTAATTTCATTAAAGACATTTGTCTAGATTGGACAAAAAATTGATATCATTACGAAATCTTATCAAAGTTTAATAATTCTCTAATATATATTAAACGTTAAGCTAGAGAACATCCTATTCTTCGGTAAAGAAATTGATGGTAAATGCAGAAAAATAAATTACTTAAAGTTCAACAATAAAACATTTAAAATGGATAATCGAGAGCTAGCTAAGAATACACAAGTGAATTATTAAACGTACTACAAATGCCAAGGCTGGGTTTAATGGCCGATGATAAATTGAGGTGGAAGAATTTATCAATCCATTTTCAAAATTTAGTAGTATATTGAAAAAATCAACTTATTTTGTATTGAGTCTAAAATATTCTATATGATATAGTAGTATAGGCAGTGCTTCTACGTACGTTATAATCAATTACAAGAACAAATTTATAAAGAGAGTAATCAATTTAGTTACTGTTATGAACAGAACTTGTCGACACGGAGAAGATAGAAATTTTCATTGGCCTGGAAAAAACTTAAGGGTTCTTAGTGGTTCCCAGCCCTATAAAATTAATACAATATGCAGTATAAAATTAGTAACAGAAAACAAAATATTTAAGACTGCTTTTTATTAATAATAGAAAAAGATTCTACATATTTAATTTTTGCAAAAAAATAATAATAATAAATTGCTAAAGAGCACCCGCTCTACCCGGTCCATATAATCTCTCGAGGGCGTAGATTATGAATCATCTTCATTATAAAAAGATTAAATACAGTAAAAAAATGAGTTCAATAAAAACAATTTTTACTGTTTTGTTATCGTTTAACAAAGGGAAATGCTAAAATCTATTTACATCACTGTTTTAAATAGCTACATCAGAGAATTTCAATGTAAGCTTACTACTTTCGTAGAAAAACGATTATTTACAGCCTGATAGACGATGAAATTTACGTCACTTTCACCGGTTTGGAAGAGTATCTATTTGAATTAATTTTTTCCTTTATATATATTCTGAAATTTTTCCAACAAAAAATCTCGATTGAACGGAACTGAATAAAGCGCATTAATTAAAAAGTGTGTTTTCTCAATTGTTATTTCGATTTTACATTATTGAAAAATAAAATAGCAAACTGAAAATATGGGTTGAAAATTTACTAACCTTTTATTACTGTTGATTTTTAAATTTTGAATTCCGAATGCAAAAATTTGGAGTCAAAATTCATTCGAAGATCATTTTGGACTCAGAATGAAAGCTGAAAAGAAATAATTGCAAGGTATCTTTTGTTATTTTGCTAAAATATTTTTCTTTGGCGGTATGCTCTAAAACTGATAATGGTCCTTTAAGATTATTTTGTGATGTAAAACTTTCATCTTCACTTTTAATTAATCCCAAATGCCCTAATAAAGTATCTGTTAATAACAGTACTGTGTTCATCTCTTCAGCTTTTTTGAAAGCTTTCAAAAATATTTTAACTGCATATAAACATGCAGAAATCTTCGCTTCTATGTCATCAGGAGTTACTACAGAAGTCCTTATAAAAGAATTCATTCATCTTCACTTGAATCATCTTCAATCGCAAATCCATTTTTATACCTAACTGCTGAACTTTTTCAGCTGTTGATTAACTAAAACCTTTTCATCGTACACTTAAAAATGTCGCAATCTGTTTTTTCTAAACGACTTTTTAAATTATTGGTCGATATTCACCAAATAATCTTGCCAAAAATCGAACAAGTAAATTGAACAGCGATTTTATTATATAAGGAAAAGAGAAAAAGGAATTCGTTGCGGATTTCCTCGAAGTTACAGTACGTTCTACGAGTGCAATAAGAACATTACAGAAGTTGACATCTGAACAAGATGGAGACAGCTCTAATAGAAAATGACTTTGTTGAGTTTAAAAGATTTTGTTGTTCTTTTAAAAGAGATGCCGAATATAAAGTAAAATTAGAATTTATTAGCAAAAACTTCTCAGTTAATGATTTGATAGTAGTAGGCAAATATAAACATGATTGCACCAAAGAAAGAATAATGAAGAGATTTGTCACAAATTTAAACGAATGTTTTAAGGGTCAATATTATTACTGATGACTTCGAAAGCAAGATGAATATTTCGAAGTACAAAACAATGACGGTGTTGTCAGCAGTTGCGAGAGACAAATGTTGAGAAAAGTGGATCAGGTTTCGTCTATTCTAGACTTCCCTAAAATAGCTTTAAGTGTTAATGACATAGAGAATATAATTAGATCTTTTGACTGAAGTACATATTACTTTGTGGGCAGATGGTTCAAACAAGTTGTAGATGAAGAGTTTATTAATGGAGTTATTCAAGACCGTGAAAGGGTTAGAAACGAAGAAAATACGAAGAAATGGATGCAAAAAGATAAATATTAAATTACAGAAATCTCTCCTAAAGACGATAAGACATATGCAGACATACAGAAACGGCATGCAAGACGTATAAAGTACAGTACCAGTTGCCGAAAGCACGCCTATCGATATTTAAAGACATCAGCAAAGAGTTTATTTCCTAGTCCAATAAGGAGGACGCGAGAAGGACTCTAGTAAGACCGAGTAGGAAGAGAGAAAGACGGATTCAGTGATCGGAATATCTATTCAGGATGACCGAACTGTGGAATTTATGAAGTAAGAAAAGGCCTGCGAGGAGCGCAAAAAGAAAAAGAAGAAGAAGACAACGAACTCTGGAATTAGAACTTTTTTAAAAGACGAATAACAACAAAACTGCTTCATTTTTTATGTCAGATTCATCCTGAATCTGACATAAAAAAATTGTTTTGTTGTTTTTGTCGATTGGGTCAAAGTATTATTTTATCTAGTCCTTATTCCTGTTCCTACAAATGCAGTATATATAAAACCACTGTTTTTAAATTAAGGAATTTATTTTCTATCTTACTTACATATAGTTTTATATACTTTACGATATATACCTTCATAAAATAGAGATAATTTGAAATATGGCATAATAGATGTTCGATAGATGAAAAATAAAAAAAATTGCCTACGTATTTTTATATAAAATTTTACTGTTTTCTTTCAAATATTGTAAAAAAGATGTATTAATTATTTATGACGTTTGTGAAACATTTCAGAAATTTATTGTTATTCTTTATATAAAGTGTGTGAGCAAATGCATTTGAAATTTTCTAGAATATGCATTTTGTACAGCATGTGAGATATTGTATGTCTTTTTTTTCGAAATAAGGGTGCATTCATGCATTTGACTTACAATTTATTGTAACAAGTCACGATCCTACACTCTCTAAAGCATAAAGTATTAAGAATATTCTTCCAGTCCATTTGTTTTTCTAAACATAAAAGAAATGGAGTAATAAAATAATCTTGCACAGCTTTTACATTCAAAATATTTTTTCATTAGTGTTTCGACTTTTAAAATTGTTTCTTTGTTTTCTTTGACTGTTTCGATAAAAGTTTTAAAAATTGTATAATATACGTCAATTTTAATAATATTTTATTAAACTGTAAATAAGTATCTTTACATTTCGATTAGAAGGATTTTAAAATTATTTTAATACATTATATTAATTAACTTATTATATAAGTAAATAAAATTATTTCTAAATCGTTACTTATTTATCATATGAAATAATTATTAAATAAATTATAATATATATAGATTGGGCCAAAATTAAGTTAACGTGACGAACTAAGTTAGGAATAATGAACTGTTTCATACTGATTTTAATCGCTCTTAACGTAAACTTTAAAATATTTCTCGGTTTTTTCAAGCATCCTGTATACACTTATATAATGAATTTTAAGTTTTATAATATTATCAATATTTAAATTTTGATTTTTCAAAATCAAATTATTATTGGAGATGATAGATTTTTATATGCATAAAACAGAAATTTACGTGTATTTTTTGGAAAATATCATCTTTATCTTCTCTGAATAGTATTGGAAAAATGGTGATAAATTTCTTTCAATTTTCTTCTTTTGTAAGTTCTCTTCAAGCAATTATAATTTTTGTAATATAAGAAATTTAATGTATCATTTTTATGAGGATATTTAACTAATTTATTTAACTTTCCTTGCGTATTAATAGAATCTTTGGCTAAAATATCATCATCAGCATATTGCAAAGAATCAATAACAATAGTTTCAAAAAACTCATTTGAATTTATTACTTTAAATACTGATGGTAAATCATTTTTCAACGGCACGACTCTATTGCTGACGGAAAAGTATGATGTACAGTACAGGGGCAAGATTCTACAGTATTAATTTGAGGTGGAGAGCGTATATTTTAAATTAGATAAATTAAAAATATGATAAAAAATTGCAGTACGGCATTGTGACGATGTCACAATAAATAATTAATCGTTGTATAAATTAAAGCGCTTTTATTTTTCCTATCGGTTAATATTTTATTCTACTCCTATATTTATCATGTTTACTTGTCGTAATAAATGATTGCGATGCAAACGTTTAGAACTAAATCTACAGATAAGAAGTAACATTTTGGAGAAAAGAAATAACTTTTTTCTATTTATTCAATAAGTATTAAAAATAAGATGGCGAAAGTTAACATTAGATATTCAAATAAATCCTCTTCTCAGTACATTAATGGCATCATCTTTACTTACTGTATGTTAGTAACTTTAAGATCCTTAACATTCATTTGAATTTTATTCAAAAGGAATTGAGATTAAATATCATTAAATTATTGCTAATACCCGTATTAGCCATAATATTCAATAAAAGAACATAAAACTCCATTATCTGAAATAAACTCCTGTACAACATTTTCTAAAGCCAGCAATCCTATTTTCCTCTTCCAATTTAGTAGTTGTAGTAATTATATTGGTGTAATGAAACTTAATGAAGCAAATCTATTTACTGTAAGCTCCATATTGTCCGATAAATTATTAAATAAAATCTCTAAAAAGTCTTTAAGTAATGAGAACTCATTAACTGAATTAATTTCTTGAAAATCACGTCATAAGAAATAAAAGCTTGAACGTTTTATATGGAACATGGCTTACGCAGTGAAAGTTTGGAAAACTGAAAGTCTTTCTTCAGAAGCCATTTCGATATCATAAATTATAAAATAGCAGAAAAATTAAAACAGTTTAGAAGTAGTGTAAAAGTAATAAAAGCACCCGAAGGGTATCTATTTTTGAAGTCTAATACATGACAATTTAGAAAAACTGAACGATAATAATACATTTTAAAAACAATAAAGAATATATTTAATCTTAAAGATTTCAAAATTAATAATTTTTACACTAATTTAATAATTTTATGAATTTATGTAACATACTGTATTTTTTACTACTATATGCAAGTTCTAACTTTTTTCTATTAAAAACTCGTCAAAATTTCGATACGATTCATCTGTCGTCTGATGTATGTGCCATTTCTGCTGAAGATTTTCAGCAGAAATGGCACATACACAACTTTCTGCCATTTCTTCCACCCATTATATTCCCTGTGGCAACAACAACTTTTTGGTCTCCGATGGCAGCTAGAAACTTATACATGCAAGAAACTTGTTTAAATTCGGCATAATAAAGATTGGCATCAATTATATTTAGCCGGGTTACTGAGGCGGTTAATGCGTCATCCTACTTCTTTTGAGGATCCACAAGTGTGCCATAGAACGTCACAAGGGACTGCCATAAAGCAAACACAGCAGACAAATCAACTCGATTTGTCTGCTGTGTCTGCTTTAGGGCGATCCCTTGTGAAGTCGTTTTATGCTAATTTAATATTTTTAATCAGATTTTTCTTACAATGTCTAATGATATGTAGCAAAAAATAAATAAAATAAAACAGCAAATAAATAATACTAATAAATAAATATATTTTTAAAATATACATTAATTTTATATTTCAACGACAAATATATTATTAAATGTTAATCATAAATGTAATTCTTAGAGATTTATTATATTTATTATTATGTTCTGAACATATGACTTTTTATAATTTTCTGATATTTTCCACGTATTATTATTTTATATGTAGAAATCTTTTAACATTCTTTTAAAAATAAATTAATTTATGATTATTTTTATTTGAACATTTCATTGAGAATCAATTGTTAAATTAACCCGAATAACTTTCTTTCATACGTTCCTACGTATGATTTTAAAAATAATCAAAAAAATGAGTGTCAGGTAATGAAATAAATAAATCATTTTATTAAATATTTAAGTATATATATATAATAGATTAGAATAAAAGCAATGAGTAATATTCGATTTCTGACCCGTTTCTTTAATGATATATCACATTCCACTTCGAAAATTATATAACACAAGAAATGAAAGACAATTTGTATGAAAATATATAGTGATAAATTAAAACATATCTTTATATCAAATACTTGTTTCTTTAGGATTATCAATATTTACTAATTGCTGTGGATTTTCAAGTTCGTCGATTAACCAATACGTCACCATTTTACCTTTTCCCTGTAAAGATAAAGTAATTGTTTGACGTAACTATTATGTTTATTAATAATTTTTATATTATTTTATAATAATTTTTATGTAAACTTTAACTTAAAAATTACGATAACAAAAATATATTAAATATAGGCCTATATTTTGTACTTATTACAAGGCGTTTCAAGAAGGTTTAGGCCTTCTGCTCGACATTTCATAGAATAATGTACCCCCTTCTCTAGTGATTTTAAATTGAATTAAAGGCTTCTTCTAATCTTTTCTAAAACTATTATTTATTACTGATGAACTAAATATTTTGTATAAACCAAAGACGTGTTTATTTTTTAAATTTAAACTTTATTAAACCTTTCCATAAAAGTAAATTGGTATAAAGTTTTAGAAACGTTATATAGGCCTATATATTATACAGTAAACAAAAATGTTTAAAAATTGTAGTAATATTTGAGTGTAAAAGGCTTTACTTTTTAACTTCACTTACTTTCATTTCCACTTCTCCTCTACATTCAATTTGAAACGTTCCGAATGTATCCAAAATCTCTTTTGTTTTCGGACTAACATGTATTTTCAATGCTGGAAGTATATTTTTGAAATAATTATAATCTATTTAATAACTCTCATTATAGAAATAAATTTTAATTTTCTTAATAATTATGATAAAAATTTATATCATTTACAGTAAACTAGAACTTCCTTAACTCAAAATTTTATTTTTTGTGCCGACTTAATTCACATAGACTCAATGCATTCTGTGTTTCTATAAATCAAAGTAGTTTTCAGATCACATTTCACTCACTCAAAATTTAAGTTTCGGACACTTTCTTTCATTTCTAATTTTGTTTTTCTTTTTTTTGTATGTGTGTTTGTGTATAGAAGAAAATGTGTCTTTTGTAAAAACCATGGAGGAAAGCAGTAACAAAAAATATAAATTGAAAAGAATTTAACATTCCATTGAGTAATCTCTATATAAGCCTATATAAAAAAATATGGAAATTCTTTTGGAAAGCTTCGATGAACAACAGAATACATTGTTAAACAAAAGTGCAGAATGAAGTGGTTTGTACAATGAGAATTAAGAAATAGGAATAGAAATCTTCTTGGAGAAAAATCTATACAATTCAGACAACAGTTAGAATATATCGGGTGCAAGTAAGCAGCTGGATGAATTTCAGGAGAAGCGCTGAATAATTTTCAATTAAATCTATGGTAAAAATCAGTAGTTTAAAAGGAGAATTGTATGAAGTGGTAGAAAAGATTACAAAACTTGTATAAAACCATAGTATAGATCAATGTTTGTCAACAGGGCTATGTGGCTCCAAGGGGACCACGATCATTTTAAGAGAGCCAACAAGTCAAAAATCAACTTTGGGGGAACAATAGCAAAGCTATAGAAAGCCACAGTCAAAACATATTATTAAAATCCTATTGGATATAGATGTGTAGAGTGCATATACCATAAAACTTGAATTTAGAGAAACCACTTGCTTACCTCTGAAACTTGCGTTAATTCGAGTGTAGAGCTTCAGTGATACGAGTGCATAAGTTAGAAATAAAATAAAGAACATTTTTGGATAAGTAGTGAAATGGCAAGTACAGTACATACAGTATGTCAGTACATACTATATGTACAGTACAGTATATTAGAGAATGCCGTATGTTAATTTTCGCGTAAAAATTAGAGCTATACTTTACAAAGATAAATTAACTGTTGATTTCGACAAAAAAATAACATTTTAAACAATAACAACAATTTTAACGAAATGTTAAATTTAAAATACTAAAAAGTATAATAAGATAAACTTAAAAACTTTTAAAAGGCCTCAGTCGGTTGTTAATATTTTTTGCTTACTCCAGGGAATTGAATCCTGGCTATGTAAATCAGAAGTTTGTGTATCAGTCAGTACTTCAGTTTTCACTCGTAAGATATCAAAAGAAGTCCCAGTTCTAGTCCTGAAAATGGACTCTGTGCGTACTACTAGAGTATGCATGGAATAGGAGTGGATAAGAAATCGTTAGTGACCAGGTAAACCAGTGTCCTCACATTAAAAGCTTTTTATTGTGTTCAAATTTGACAATTATCAGTGCAAACAAATTGTAGTAGTTTAACGCAGTGCGTATTATTGAAGATGGATTAAAGGAATTTGGAGTGAACTTGCTACACGCAATACAAGTGATCAACAAAGCTACGTATGAAGTTCCACAAAGTACCATACAAATTTTTCATATTATAAAAGCAAATTTTAATCATCAATTTGATGCCTCTGAATAAATCAGAATATCCATTAGAATCCCTCGACTGTATCGAAGAATACTGAGCCAATTTCATTTCAGCAACAAATGATAAATAAATATTAATCAAAGTTATTATCAACGTTACCAATTACCTTAGCCATCTGTGAACACTTAAAGATATCGTTTCTAAAGTAAAGAATCAAACGTAAGAAACAAGTGATAAAGATGAGAGTCTACTGTAATAAATCAGTTACTAATTAAGATAATATATGTTTTAAAAATTCTACGCTTTAGTATAATAAAAAGTAAAGAATCAAACGTAAGAAACAAGTGATAAAGATGAGAGTCTACTGTAATAAATCAGTTACTAATTAAGAATATATATATTTTAAAAATTCTACATATATTGACTATCTTGAGTGTGGAGGTGTGCTATCAACGAACCTACCTACATCAAAACAATTACGAGTCGCGTTTAGCCCGGAAAATCAACTCAAAAAGACTGAGATTAGGGAAAAAACTTTACTTCATTTCTTTATTAAAATGAAAAATTAGATTACTTTTTATATTAAATTGACTAGAACCTCGCTTGAGTTTGTCGCATGGTGATAGAATTCAGGTGGAATCGGAAAACATAGCAGTCTCTGCACCTTCTTAGCACGAAAAANTTTAAGTTAAATAAAAAAATAATTCTCTTGAAGTTTAAACTATTAAATTTAAATACTGTATCTAAATCTTATATTTCATTGCTTTTTTTTAATCGAACAATAGAATAAATGAATAATATATAGTTTGATACATATTTTAACCAACAGAATTTCAGATAAATATGAAATGAAATCAATAACATTTCATATTAAGCTTTGTTTCAATGTTAATAAAAATCAAAACTGTTTATTTCAGCAACATAATTATAATTTCATTAAATGTATTTATTGCAAAACTGTATTTTATGGTGTACGGACTCTTCACCGCATTATACGAGATACATAAATCCTAATTATGAAACTAATCACTGTGTTGTATTTACCAAAGATAGTATTTTAAAAAAGTCGTAGTATAAATGAACACCAAGAGAAATAAATAATAAATTATACAGTTGATTTATGAGCAGAATATTACTGAAATTTCCTTTATAGATTTTCACTTTTGTACGTATTATTTTAAGTATTTATATAGTTTGATATATATTTTAACCAACAGAATTTCAGCTAAATATGAAATTAAATCAATAACATTTCATATTAAGCTTTGTTTCAATGTTAATAAAAATTATTAAGTGTTTTTATTAATTTATTAATGTAAAATAAAACAATATACTGACCTAAACCCGTCGACTCCATCCTGGAGGCCGTATTGACAGTATCGCCAAATAAACAATATCTTGGCATTTTTAAACCTACAACGCCAGCAACACATGGACCTGTAACATGGTATTAATTTGATATTTAAATATCTAGCTTAATAAAAATTAATAGACTTCCATTAGAATTATATTTGAATTATCTTAAAACAAGAGAAATAAAAACATAATTTAGTGTTATTTGTTAGTAATAAACATTTTCTGTTAATCTATAATTAATATTTCGAATTAATAGACTATTAATAATCCAGCCATTCAATATGTTAAAAACTTTACTAAATTTTAATTCAAATTTACAAATGTTCATCATCATTTGATTTATTTTGTGGTTGACTACACTTATAACACTATACTTATGGAAATCAAAATCATGTGTAAACACAGTGTTTATGGCACCAGTGCCATAATGCCGTGTCACAAACACTGTGTTTATACATGATTTTGAGTTTATAATTCGTTTATAATGACAATTCGTTTATAATTAGCGATTACGGCATTCATGGAAATTGACTCATTCGCTCCGCTCGTGTGCCAAACTTCCATTCATGTTATAATCAACTATATTATAAAGTAATTGCATAATATACTATTATGAATCCAATAAATGGAAATAATAAGTATACCAGAATGCATTCCGATTCTTAGTTTTAACTGATCTTGCGGTCGATGTCTGATTGTAAAACACTTAACTGCATTCAATAGAGCAATGGACATTCTCGCAATTTCTCTGGCATGTAAATTACCATTTCGCATAGGAAGACCAGAAACTACCATATATGCATCTCCAATAGTTTCCACCTGTTAAAAATGCATTAAAACAATTTAATTGTAAAGTAAAATATAAAAATGAATCAAGTCAATAACGAATATTTTTTTATAATTGTATTAAAATTAAATTGATTAATACAATTGTGTTCGCCTTAATTACTTTGTAGAAAATATGAGTATTTACGAAAATTACAGATATGGCCTTGTCTAAAAGTGTAAATTTTTGGATTCTATTGATAAAGACAAGAAATTTTCATGCACTGTTTTATAGCGCCCATTTGTGCTTTTATACTGTATTGTACAGTACGTCTCATTAGAAAACATTCATAAATTTTGAATTAAGTCTGTTCATATCTTTTCAGCTAGACCTCTTATTGTATTTCCGAGAAGAAATGAAAGTAATACGACTGATAAATATACTGTATCCACTTATTCGATTAATTAATATCAAAATGGAAAATAATATGTAACTTTTAAGTACAGTAAAATTATGTGATAATAAATTTTAACGTTTTCAAGTGTTTTTTATGAGTTATATAGGCCTATATTGATAGGTGTTCCTATAAGATGGAGTGAAGAGATTCGAATACCATGAACGACCCCATAAGTAATCTTTTTACTTCGGACGTGAGTTTGATTTTATTCATATATTGCAACGTCTCACACGGGCAATCTGTTAACGGAAGAGAGCTATTATTAGAAATTGGCCCATATTTAGTTGTTACTAACGTAAAGAAAACCCGAAAAACTCCAGTTGGCCATCCCGTTGGCTAGGAGCGAACCTACCACCAACTACCAGTGTTTAGTGGTTTTATTCACTCGGCCACTGATTGGTTCGGATGAGAGAACAGTCCAGATAAAGGAGGATGATTCAGCGATCTCACGAGTGCTCTCTTAAGCAGACTCAACTATATATACTTGTAGTAATAATCAGTACAATTTTATAAATACAGTAGAACCTCGATTATCCGCCCTAATTGGGGACTGGGGACTGGGGTTGGTCGGATAATTGAAAAGTCGGATAACCGAAAAGTATGAAAAAATCCATTATTAGTGTAGTATATTATTATATCCCATGTAATTAGTATATTAGTATATCGCTATTAACCTATTTTGCGTTGAATTTTCATCGATGTTAAGCCTAACAAAAATTTTTTAAAATAATAATCGTCGCTATTGTATCGTTAAAAATTAGAAAATTAAGCTTCGTTTAAATACTGGCTCCCTTTCATGGTCGAATGAGTGTTGCCAGCTAAAACACGTAAAAATAATATTAAAGTAGCCAAGACATAGCCAAATATTGTAGCGCCACATCACTAGCGGACATTTGAAATTTGCCGACTAGGACGGTCGGTTAACCAAGGGGTCGGTTGATCGGGGAGCGGATAATCGAGGTTCTACTGTAAAGTAATTACAATACATAATCTGATATGAAATATAAATAAATTATGAAAAACAAGATTATTTTGTAATTATGATAATTTATTTTATTTTTTTGTTAATTCGTTTGATTTGAAAGAAATTCATTCTAGCTTACCTTATAAACATCGTAGCTTTCTATCACCGAATCAAAGCATGTATAGAGATCATTTAAAAGATCCACAACCTAATAAAATAAATTTAATCATTGAAAATATAATGGAAATTATTTTATTTTATTGATTTATATACTCGTAAAATTTTAAAAATTAAGTTAAGATAAATACGATATTAAAATATCTTTTATTTCTTTATTCAATTTTTTATTCGTCAAACGATACGCCGATCCGAAATTTCCTATAGCGAGCGTATTGCAATTTTACTTTCTTCCAATCATAAAATCGTTAAATCTTTCTTTTCATAAGATATATTATTGATTTGTTAACATGAAACCAGCACATTAAAGGTAAATGGCCAGCCACAGTTCATCCATTACGGGCGGACAGACTTGCAAAAGGGTCAGCCATTATAGGTAAAGAATAAGAATGGAGGCCAGACTCATACTGATCATAAATCATGACAATCCAGTCAGCATCCCTATTCAGTAAGCCGAATCTGTTCATAAGAATTATTATTTACTTGAAATACTTTCAAAAATTTAATTTAAAAATAGGTATTTCGAACATTTTGAATATTATTTTAATGATTTTCGACGAGTGAAAATTGTTAGAGAATAAGGAATTAATGAAGTTTAACATTGTGTAAGCGCTCGATTAGTTCAAAGAAGTTTTGTTTTGAGTGATAATATTTTAGTAATAATAAATTTTATAAAAACATTTATATTACAGTATTAATTATTATAAAATGGTTAAAAGCTTAATTTTGAGAGTAGAGTTTAATTTTATAAAAGAAATTATACATGCTAATAAAGAATATAATTTTTTTTATTAAGTCCATTCCCATTCAAGATATAACACGAAACCTCCCTCTATCTCTCCATTTCTTTGACCTTCAACCACCAAAATTTAATAGCATCCTCCCTGCAAAATTTCGGAAATTTTCGACCAGACACAGGAGTTATTACGCTTCAAAGTGAGTGAACAGAATCGTACTACCTTCCCACTTACCCATACATTTACACACTAACACTCATAAATACAATGGTTAATGGTTGTATTACTTTCCCGGTTGTTATATAAAACAGCCGGAAAAGTAATACAACCATGGACACTAACTAATCTACAACAATAGAGAAAACATATTCGTGTATATAACACGTTAAACATACTGTATTTCACGTACTGTACTGTACAGTAGCTAATTATTTTTCTTATATAATAGTATATGCAATGAATTACTTTTTATATTTAATTTTAAACAAAAGGATAGTAAATAGTAAATATTTTTTTTTAGTATTTGGAAGAGAATTTAATACACAATATGCAGGTTACTAAATACTTTTTATGATTTACGAACTCTAGTACGTAACTTATATCGTAACAATTGATTAGGACAGTACTAGTACTGTACAGTACATCAATATAAAAATTAAAACCAATATAAACAACAAAATAACACACTGAATATAATCTAAAGTGTCTAGTACACCTATTCTGTCATCTATATTATTTAATATTCATATGGATATATTTACCAGGGAGTGGTGCAAGTTAAAAATTCAATGTACAGTATTTTGAAATTATTAAATTAGTGATGTGATGTTGTTATACATTACGCAAATGACTACATATTATAGCTAATTGTACGGACAGTTCACGGATTGTCTGTAGATAAATTGTAATAAAAAATCTCCTATATAAAAAGCAAATAAAAGACTTAATGAAAAAAGTGTCCAAGAACTGTCAAGAATCAACTGTCTAGAAACAGACCAAATTGCCTAATTCCATGCAGTTTAATGATGCTATTTTTTATTATGTATTTAAATATATTGTTAGAAGATTTTCTTGACAGCAGAAAAAGTATGCAATGAAATGTGTAAGAAAAGTTGAATCCTTTAAATAAAATAAGTTTATTGATTACAGTTTCATATGTAAAAATTAATTTATGTAAATCGCTTATTTTCTAACTACAGTCGACCCCACTATAACACTGTTGATTATTCCGTTTTATATGAATTCCATGTTATACGAGTCACTTAGATTTTACAAATACGTGAACCGTTCACAGCCCGGCACACATATTTGTAAAATCTAAGTGACTCGTACAACATGGAATTCATATAAAACGGAATAATCAACAGTGTTATAGGGGGTAGACTGTATATTGTCCTATAAGTATTTATTTTCACTTGTTTGTATTAATTTTCTATATTATACACCAAAAATTCCCTAGATGGCACCACTTGAAAAGCCTTACTATAAATTCCTCATGTGTTATTTAATTAGAATTAAATGCTCTCATTGATCAGAATAAATTAAGAAAAAATTATATACAAATTTACTATAATTTAAATTTACAATTTGTTTATGTGACGTCGTCCTATTCTTTCATCCTATTCCTAATCAATAAAATTATTATTATTATTATTATTTTAAGTTATGTTTCAATCACATAAAGAAAAACTATTTACTGCCGTCTATTTGCTCTTCCATTAAAAAAAATTTAATGACAAATAATATATGCAAAAAGAATATTTCGTAGAAATTTTCTTATTCATTCAGGTCACTGACGTTAATTGTAGGACTTTATTTCTAGAGGTAGACGTTGTCGAGAAGATTATTCTTAGTGGTATGTCGAAATGTTTATACGTAATACCATTATGTAAAGAATATTTAAGCTTTTGTTTCCCATACAAATTGCCATTGTACATAGAGGATATTTGAAAATTTGATGCCCTAAATTAATTTAAACAGATTTAATTTAGTGAAGATTCAATTAGGTAAGTTTGAACTTTGTTAACATTTATAAAGTAACAAAACATACATACGAGTAGTATAATTGTATATATATATGTATGTATAGTTTCATCAAATTATTTTAATTTTTATAATATGAATTTTTGTCTTTAAACATACTTTAATGCAATAATATTAATATTAAATAAATTAAAAAAATAACATATATAAGTATATATACCTGCATTGGCGTACTCTGTGCAGAAAGTGCAGTAAACCCTACGATATCACTAAAATAAATTGTAACGCTATCGAAAGCTTCGGCAGTTACAGACTCTCCTCTGATCAGTTGACTGGCTACAGATCTATAAAAGAAGCATTCTGTTAATGGAAATAAGATTTGTGTGTGATTTCTTTAGATAAAACAGCTTAGTTTCAGTAAAATGACTGTCATACTCTAGAAAACTCAAACCGTATAATGTAATTTCTTAATTAAGCTTTACGAGTAATGTAATTATTCTTATATTCCAACGATAAATTTATTTCAGGTATAGTAAATTTTTTCCTTAAATTTGAAATAAATTTACGTCGAAAAATAAAGTTGATTTATATTATTTAATATTCTATATTATATATTTAATGAAAATAAAATTTGAAATAAAGTTCAAACAAAATTAAATTAAGATTAAATTCAAAAGAAATAACACAATATAAAAACAGAATTAACACTTCGTCCAGTCTGTTTTACAATATGAGGTTGTATTCTTTTACTTATATATGCATATATTCATAATTAATATATCGACATAGCAGTAAGGATCATAGAGAGCTTGCAAGGGTCGCAGGGGCAATCTCGATCCTTGCGCCCCTAAATTATCTCTGGATCCAGAGAAAAATCTCCAGTTTCTCCCTCTTGATGGTCCTTTACGCTTTAGCCATTTACGCTGCTACGTCGAAGGACCTCTGGATCATTTGGTATATAATAATTTATGTCCAATTCATAGATATAGGAAAAAATAAACAGAAACAGCAGAAAATTTATGTAACGTTTACAGACAATAAAAATACTTTGGATGTAGCCGAATGTTTCATTAAAAAGCACAAGTTTATGTAAAATATGTAGGCCCCATAAATATAGTAACAGCGTGGCATCGTTTGTGTTACGATTTAGCCATCGAGGACAGCTTGTTAATGTTTTATTGTATGATATTGACAGTAAAAATGTCACAAAGATGCTACTTAAACAATTTTATGAAAGAAAGAGTTACTGGAAAGCTATAAGCAGACCATTCGAGGTAGGTAGATGTGTCCTGGACTCTTAAATGCACCGCACAATATATCCAATCATTAAGTCAAATTTCAAAGGACAGGAAATGGACGTCAACAAGAAACTGGACTTCAGAGTTATCATCACTCAACGAAACCGCTATTTGACGTTAACAGACATCGTAACAGAAAAATGTCTGGTAGGCAGCTCTCTGTAGAGATATGGTCACCAATGTTAGTCTCACAACAAATTATCTTCAGGAGGCTTCGTCAAATGGTCTATTTGCAAGATGACTAGTACATGTGTTCGATTGACTCCTGTGCAGAATCCGTTTAAGATGAAATCAAGAACTTAGATATTGGACTTTGAATGAATGAGATGGCATTTTTCCTTATCTTATTACTGACGAATCAAGGTACAGTTTACAGTTTAAAAATCTCATCGATTTACAATCCTCACAGAGCGGGAACTCTATACAGTTTCATAAATATTATGGAAACCGACAACTTTAACGGTTGTGATATCATTATCTGGAGCGGTCTTATGCTTAATGGCCTCACTGAGCTCTTGCAAAGGGCGTTGAGCTCAGTGTTTCAAATAGAGACAAAGTTTTGGGACCCCATTTGAACGAGTTGTATCCTTTCAGTCTTTACCACGAACTCTCAAGAAGCTTTAAGATGCTCTTGTTTAAAACTGGACTTTGCTCCCGATAGAATTGATGAACATTATAGGTTACACGCATATACACTTTTAGTGCAGTGTTTATGCGTGCATGAGGCAACCACACGCCATACTAATGATTTTTTGTGCAAAAAAGTTTACGACAATGCTTAATACTTTTTCATGTTTTCGGTATGACTTAATTTAGATGAAATTTTTGCTTTTTGAATTTTTTTTTTCTTTTCGTAAAGAATATTGATATTCTTTATATTAAGTTTCAGGCTTTTCTGATCATTAGTTCATCAGATATAGGCTAAATTAATGGTTATGTTTTTGTTTTGAACTTAAGTGTATTCTTTCGGTCCATTTCAGGCAAATTCATTATAAAGTGAATTTGCCTGAAATGGACCGAAAGAAATTCTTTTATATATAATTTATTAGAATATCTGCTGGATACAGAATAATTTTGCAGAACAACTTTTAATATGTGAAGAACCATAATCCTGTGTTCAATTTTTTAAATATTTAGAATCGATTTGAAATTCGATAAAGTTCTATAAGCTATTGAAAAGTTTATTATTATTACTAGCTGCAAGTACCCGCTTCGCTGGGTTTTTATTTGTTCGTACATTTATATGTAATATAGTTCTTTTTTACATAAATGTCTGCTTATCTTCCTCTACATAATCTTTCTCTGATTAGATGTGTTTCCCTATAATTTTCAAGTTGCACTTCTGTTTGATTATTTCTGTTTCGATATGATTCGAGACCGCAAAAATTCTTTCTTACACTTTGGCATTGTTTTTTATAGTTTTACTTTTCACACTTTACTATTTACTTTTCACTTTCTACCTTTTTCTGTTATTCATACACTTTTACTAATGAAAAATCAACTGAAGCTTGTGCGTCACACGTCTCCAAAAGCCATCCCCACTACTCACACATAACAATCCTCGACTATTCCAAAACATTTAAGATTAAGATTACATTATAGACAATCTTACCCATCTTTACAGAATGCAAGAATTTGGTCCCCCGTTTCCAGACTAATTAGAGAATTTTTACGTGAATCTAAAAATATTTTCGATTTCTTGCAAAAACGCAAAATACCGCATCTGCGCCTGTAAATCTTGCACGCCGCAGTCGGGGTAAAATCGTCCGACATACGATTTCCCGCGCTTTTCCGTATTTTCAAACGAACGACGGTTGTCACCGTGGGAACGCCGATCTGGCGACTTTGGAAACTCGACCGTGGATTGGCTGGAAGACATCGTATGACCAGCGGACGTCCGATAGCGGTACTAAGCGCTGATTGGTGGAATTCCATTTGCCTCAATCCGTATAAAAGAATTGAGTTTAGGCGGGAAGTTCAGTTCGCCTATGACACATCAAGAGAACTCATGTTCGTCTAGCCTCGCCTAAGCTTGTCTAGAAGATTGTTTCGTCTCGCTGTGCGGTAACTAACGTTTGGAGGAGTTCGTCTCAAGGTGTCCTTTTCGACGGACCTGTTGTCGTGGATAAAAAGTATTTGAACTTTGTCACACCTGACGTATTGTAATTGTTATTTGTGAACTTTCGTAACTGTACATACGTTTTACTTGTAATATAAACGTTTTTTGTGAAAATTCAGTAACGTCTTCTATCGTTTTGAATTTGACTGCCTCTTTCTCTTAACACTTCCATTGTTAACACTTACATTATTGACACTTTCATTGTTACACATTTTCGAAGTCAACTACGTTCAACCCCCATATCTCCCACACCGTTATAGCTATCGAGACAAACCATCATAGCGCACGATGGGAGACTTGGGGCTACAACCACACACAAACAACATTCATGTGCGATGTGTAGTTTTGGCTGCAGAGTGAAATATAGGGACAAACACGTCCATTTATATATAGACTAGCTGCAAGTACCCGCTTCGCTTCGTGACGCACATTCTTTAGTTGATTTTTCATAAGTAAAAGTGTACAAATAACAGAAAAAAGTGAAAAGTGAATAGTGAAGTGTAAAAAGTAAAAATATACAAAACAATGCCAAAAAGTAAGAAAGAATTTTTGTGGTCTCGAATCATATCTCAAAGGCAAAAGATGGCTCAGAGAAATGAAACCACGGAATAAAGTACATCTAACATTGAAGTACAAAGAAGTACAGTAATTAACATTGCTACGAGAAACAGAAATTATCAGACAGAAGAGCAACTTGAAAATTATAGGGAAACACATCGAATCAGAGAAGTGTTATGTAGAGGAAGAGAAACAGTCNTGAAACCACGGAAGAAAGTACATCTAACATTGAAGTACAAAGAAGTACAGTAATTAACATTGCTACGAGAAACAGAAATTATCAGACAGAAGAGCAACTTGAAAATTATAGGGAAACACATCGAATCAGAGAAGTGTTATGTAGAGGAAGAGAAACAGTCTTTTAGCCTATATATATAAAAAAACTATATTACATATAGTTTTTTTACGAACAAATAAAAAACAAACGTTAGTACGAACAAATAAAAAACAAAAAAAATTATAGAAATAAATCGACAACCAAAGGTTTTTTACAAGATGATTACTAATTAGTTTGTTTTCAACTTCTCAGATTAATACTATGAATTGCTGCATATTCATGTTTAAAATAATATTTATATATAGTTTTGTAATTATATGTATAAGAAAAAAGTAAAATTATTTATTATTTTCTTCATGTTGATATTTTAACTAGAATCATTGATCTCAATGAAAGTTAAATCAACTTTGAAATAATTGTTCAGAGAATAAGTTAATAATAATTCTTTACAATATAAATAAAATAGTAATCTTTCGAAGAAATAATAAACAAAAAAGAGAAATAATACTTCAAAATAACAGTATTAAAGCTACTAAACAAATTACGTTTATGGATCTTATCCTTTCTCTATCCATCCACTTTAACAATCATTTACAATCGTATTAGAATTCTACACAAAATCTTATAATTATTTATTATACATCTAAATAAAAATTAATTAATATGTATCAATTTTTAAGCTTTTTCATTTTATATAGATACAATCAATTTTATATCACGTTCATTAGTTACTAAATGGACTTTATCATTCAGTAACAAGACAGATAAACTTTTATATTTTTTCTTCATCAGAAAAATATTTAATTCGTGGCAAATTGTCAAAAAGAACGGATTAAAGACAAGAAACAAAAAGAGTTAATATAGTCATTAAGATATTGAAAATTCTTATCTAATTTTAGATCAAATCCTAAAATCTTTAAAAATCCTCTTAAAGCAATTTTCAAAAAGAAACTTTATAAAAAGAAAAATTTAATTAGTTTTCTATATTAAATCAATTTATCAACTGTTTAGGAATTTACTATTGAATTCATATTAGTTATTCAGAAATAATANAAAAAAATGTCTTTATTTTTAACCTTTCATTTTCATTCTAAAGTAGGAATTAATTTATTATAATAATATAGAACATTCCTATTCTTTAACATAATATTAACAGAATAAAATGTATAAATTATCATCATAATATCCTTAAATATAATAATAATCAATGTGTTTAAAGCATTGAATATACACTTGATTAAATTAAAATAGGATTTTAAAAAATTGATTTAAGTTCATGAATTAAACATGAATTACTCCATATTCATGATATTTTTTTATTCATATTATTTTTGAAAAAATTAATGTTTTATAAAATTTATTTCATTTAATGTTCAAGTTATAATTTAATAAGAAATTTATTATTTTAGTATATTATTTCTTTAACAGCTTATAGGTTAGAATATAAGTGAAATATATGTAATAAGAAAGTTACAATTTGAATTTCATTTCATTGTGTTTTTTTTATGTTGGAGAATTTAAGGATTTTTATATTAGAAACTATTTTATATTAATAGCAACCATAAAAGAATATAAAATATATTTATTGTAAGCTTATTCTTTTCATTTTTATAATAGGTATGATGTTAAAATTAATGTTTTCTTGTTCAAAAAATATTTAAATATCAACTGATTTCTGTATTATAATTACAATAAACTATATTAAATTCAAATATTAAGCATTTTTATTTTAATAATTATAAATTTTTAACATAATTTTTCAACAGAAAACACTTTTTAATTTCGCCTTTGTACACGAATATAGTTTAGTTATTTAATTCACAATTTTAATTTTGAATAAATAACTAAACTAAAATTATAAATAAATAAATAAACTTAAAATTATAATTAATATAGTAAATAAGTAATGTAAAATAGTAAGCAAAACAAAAATTATTAGTTAAAAACATAGCAATGTACAGTTTGTATGTATAGAAGTATATATTTATAATTACGTGTATAATATAGTATATATATTTAAAATTAGGTGAAATATATACTTAAAACTTCGATTTTAATTACTTTTTTAAAGCATAAAGTATAATTATAAAGTGAGATTTTAATATTCATATAACTGTTTAATGAGTTTGTATATAAATATTACGAATGAAAATGAATGAATTTTTTTATTTTTAATGCTTTTAATATATGGTTAGTATATCTATAAATATGATTATATATATATATTTCTTTCTTTTCAAACTAACATATCATATATACAAATACTTGAAAGCTAATTCTGTGGATTAAGTAAAATGTTATATAAATATTTATTTGCATAAATTCACCTATTTATTATTATTAGTTTATTTTATAGAATATAATAATAACATAATATTTAATTTTATTTATATTACATTTAAACTACAAAAGTAGAAAACACAGCCAATAAGATAGATACGTATCTTTCGTGTTAGATGACATGAAAGACTATCTCATTGAAATGTATAAAATTAATATGGAAATGTCTTTAAAGGAAAAACCTGAACTGAGTTGCAAAAAACGTGACGTGAAATACGAAGAGTTTTGACATTTTTTTTTTTCATTATCTTTCTGCACCATGTGATATAAAAATCTTGTTTTATTTATTATTTTTTTATTTGATAACCATAAATATACAAACGATTTTAAGAATAAAATTCAAATAAACACGGAAAATATTTGTTACCTTTCAATTTTTATACATTTATGTATAATACAGTACATACAAATCATACTTATGTACGGTACAGAACATAACGATATCTTTTATATAAGTTTATACAAAGAAAATAGTGAAAGAAAACACTAAAGTAGCTTTTTTTTTAAGAAATAAATTTAAAGAATTGCTTAATAAGAAATGCTTAAAAAAATTATTTATAATTAGAAATGTATACATAAATTATTTTAATAATAATAAAAAATATTAACTGTA
>NW_019384708.1:671579-672324 GCF_000671375.1 Centruroides sculpturatus | reverse complement strand
ATCAGTGTTTCTCAACGGGGGCGATATCGCCCCCATGTGGGCGTTTTTCCATGTTGAGGGGGCGATTAGTAACAATTTATATTTTGAGGGCGATATAGTAAAACATTATATTAAGAATAATTAGATATTTTATTCGTTATAACGTACAATAATTAAACAAATAACATTATACTAGTCACTAGTCTATTCAATGCAGTACGAATTTGGCGTTAGCCTTGGCCCTCGGCATCGGAATTTATAGTAAAGGGGGCGATACTACGTAACGGTTTTATTGAAGAGGGCGACGATTCGTTAGAGGTTGAGAAACACTGTATTAGATTGTTGTAAACATGAATCTTTCAATAAATTTTTAAGGACTATTTTAAGGGACTCGGGATTTGTTCACTACACCTGATTACAATGCATATTACACATCTGAATTATTATTTACAAATACGATTACTGATTAAATTATAGTTTTTGTCGTGTTTTTCGAGACTGGGTTGCAGCCCCTAAAATTACAATTTATGTGTATATAATGAAGTATCGTTATGCATTAAAGATACTTAATTATATACATAATACAGTAGTAGTTTTAACTAACAGTAAGATATTAAATTGAATATTTTCATATTCAATTTAATAGAAAAATTGTAGTATTATTTCCTATTAATATTACATTAATAGAGAACAATACCATCATTTCTAATTTTATTAATACTATATTAAAATTATATGTAAATTATATTATATATATAATACAAAA
>NW_019384708.1:669580-671482 GCF_000671375.1 Centruroides sculpturatus | reverse complement strand
AATACAAAATGAAATTATTATATTTTATTTACAAATTATTTTAGTTTATTAAATTTAGTTTATTAAATTAGTTTATTAAATTACAAATTATGTTAGTAAATTATCATAGTAGATTATAATACAGTTTAATGATGGTAATTATTTGGACTATTGTTAATAAATCATTAATAATTCATGAAAATAAAATTAAATTGTTTTATTAATGCTAATCATTTAAAGTTCATTATTTTTTCTGGTTAATTATATTAATGTTGTTTTCTATTAATAAAATAATTGAGTATTTAACAGTTAAATAAATATATTTATATGTTAAGTTTTGTATTAATTAATTTAATTATATGCAAGGAACTACTAATAAAGTCTAATAAATTAAAATTAACAAACTATTAATTGTAAATATATTATAAAGGTACAAAATTTGTAAAATGTATCAAACGTGTAAAAATCTTCATAATTTAATTTACTTAAAATAACAAGCATGCATGATTCAAAAATGTTTCAGCTTTTGAATTTCCATTCTAATATCTTTTTCAATTTCCTGTTCTAACAGCGTAATAAAATAATATAAATACAATAAGCCCTCGATTTAACTAACAAAACTTTTCAGTCCTAAAGGAAATATTTTAGAACACCCCGTTTTTCTCAAATAACGCCATTCTAAGAGATTTTAATTGTGTTTTTCCACCACTAAAACTTCTCAGTGAGAATCTTTAGTGGTGGAAAAACACAATTAAAAGCTCTTTCTCACTGAGAAGATTTAGTGGTGGAAACACGCGATTATATTGTATAATTTTCGATATAATTACTTAATATACATTTTGTAATAATATTTTATTTATATTTATACATCTTTTAGTACATGTTGTACTAATTAAAGACATGCGATTTATCATATATCACTTTTCCCAATTAATCTTTTAAATCGATGGTCTACCTGTATTATCGAACATACTTGCAATTACATCTTTAAGACGTATAGATTTTGTTGTTTGTGTTTATTTTAACAGTGGTAAGAAAGATCAAGGTTTCTGTGAATAATTAATATTCAATTAAATAGAGCTTTACTTACTTAGGAAGTAATTCGTAGAGAAGATTTTCTGCTTTCCTTTTTTCTTCCAGATAGTCTGCAGTTCGCTCTTCAACTAATGCTTCTAAATTATTAGCATATTGTTCCATCCGAGAAAGAAGATTATCTAAAATATTACCGCTTTCATTTTCTCTAGGAAAGAAATTACTTCATTGTTAAACAAGTCGTTTAACTTAAATCTATTCTTACATGAATAATTTACGAAGAAAAATATATGTATTAGGCCTATAATTTTTATAGGATATTTTTAAAATATTTGAAAATTTTATTTAAATACTTTTTAAAAAATGCTTAAAATATTATATAGTTTTTAAAAATTTTAATTAAATTATTTTATTAAAAATATAAACTAACTGTGGCTTACAGTGAACTTTTAATGAATGATGCAATGAAAATAAAAGATCAAAGTTACATAAATCAAAAGTATTTCTACATTTCAAGAAAAATTAGTTAAAATGTAATTTAAATTAAACTGTAATATTAAATAACGCTTCTAGCCCACAAGTTTAATTTAGATTGAATTAGTTAGCTTAATAAATAAGGTTGTAATAAATTGGAAGGCTTATCAGTCTTTCAGAAGGCTTTTAGCCTTGGTTTTCTACTTATGTTATGATAGATACTGGTGTTTATAATGTATGTATGTAGGCTGATGAGAGGACTTGTTACACGAAATGCATTCCTACTAAAATTTTAGGTTAATTAAAGGCTATTTTTAGTAAAATCTAATCTATTTATTTCAGTTAAGCCTGATTTGATAAGCCTCCACTTTATTACAATCCTATTTATTAGGCTAACTAATTCAATCTACTAATTTA
>NW_019384708.1:643795-669019 GCF_000671375.1 Centruroides sculpturatus | reverse complement strand
ACAAATTATATCATAAAAAATATTTTACAAATTTTTCTATTAATTTAATTAATTTAGTTTTATTTCAATAAATAAAATTATTTAAAAAATTATAATTAAATTTTCAATAGTAGCAAAAAATTATAATTAAAATTAAATCAATATTTGTAAATAAGTTTAAATCAATTAAGATGAAATAAAGATAAATGTGTTTTGATCCCTGATTTAATTAAATTGTTTACGTTAATTGTGTTAATGTTAATTATATTATGGAATTTTAATTAAAGTGAATAAATTTGTTTAAAATAATCTGTATACTAAAAAGATTTGTTAGCAAATATGTAGAAAAATCAAGAACATTCGCTTAAAGTTTTAAATTATAATGAAAAGATGAACTGGATAATAGAATATGAAATTATTTAAATCGTTGCATTAAACATTGCAGACAATGAAATATAAGTTTAAAATGTTAACTTGAATTAAAAATACTTATAGAGGTTTTATAAAGATTAACTTAATAAATATATTAAATAACTAATTTTAATTTCGTTAACATTAGACAATATTTAAAATTATTGATTTTGGAAAATTTATAAAAATGTTTTACACACACAAATATATTTTCATAATTATTTTTATTTAATTATTAATTTTAAAATTGATAGATGAAACATTTTAAATATAATAATATAATTTATATAAGAATAGTCAGCAACAATTTCTAATTCATCATCTCTTCTCCACGTGCAGTAACACATGAAAATGAATATGTGTCACTGCATTTGTTATTGCTTGATAAAGAAACAGCTCTTGTACAGTTATAATGATCTTATGTTTAGATTTTTGTTTGTTTAATTGTTTGTTTGTTTAATTTAATTAACGTAATTTATTAAAATTCTGCATTAACACAGATAAATCGATTGATCTATTTCTTTAATAAGCGATTTGGTTGGTCACTTAGAGCTTTCCTGGTTTTCTTTGTGTGTCTAACACCTAAATAACAGCTAATTTCCTATCAATGGTTAGTTTAAAGCTATTTTCAACAATTATAAATTATTAAAATCTATACAAAAGGAATTTAAATTACACTATTCAACGGATTCCATAGTTTTACATTCATTTTATATACGCAATGTTGTTATATAATAATTTCTTATTAAAATCTATACAAAATCAATTTAAATTACACTATTCAACGGATTCCATAGTTTTACATTCATTTTATATACGCAATGTTGTTATATAATAATTTCCATTTTAAGTAGACATCTGCTTACATTTAATAAATAAACAAATGATTTGGATTCATCATCATAAATACTTCTATATTTTCATTATATCGTATTGATAACAAATCATCTTTGAACCTTTCTTTTAAATTGTTTCTCCACTTCTATACGTTTATAAAATTAATTTCCATGGATTTAATATTATATTAAATTAAAAGTTAAACTAGAAGAATGCATTAATTTTATATTTAACACAAAAATGACAAGAATTTTCTTCAAGAATTTTCTTCAAGACCGACAAAAAAGCGCTTATTATTGACTATTGGAATTACTAATTCAAAAATATTACTATAAAATTTTATTAATTAAAAAAATATATATAATTATTTTTTTAAAATAAAAAAAGAAATTATTTTATGTCAAAAACATAAATTTCTTGACAAAATTCGAAATTTTATGAGCGCAACCTTTACTTATGACGTTTGTATAAATCATCATTGACTCTTTCAAGATGGCACTTACTTGAGTGACGCCGACATGGCGATGTTTCAGCAATGCTATCACAATGGTGAGTCTCGATTCCTCTTCCAATCTTTGTTTGATACATCTTAAGATCCTTTCATCCGTTATGTATTACGAATTTATAGTAAAATATGGCTCTATTGCGCGATATATAAAATGACGTAAATTGACGTCATACCTTTGGGACTGAGTTCGAGATCTCCTACAGAAAATGTTCCCTGTCGTGTGACGATTTCGTGAGATATGATGGAAAAGGAATAGACGTCACCCTTCTGGGTCCCTTCCGGTGGTGGATCAGACATGCGTAAGAGTTCTGGTGCAGTCCAAAGTTTCCCTAGGGAAAAATATGTTGATTCAATATAAAAGTTTAACTGAAAAAAATGGTAAAGTAAAATTTGCCTTAATTTATATGAATTCTATACAAAAATTAAATATAAATGCAATGTTTTTTTTTTACAAAATTATAATGCTGTAGTCTTATAAGTTTTTTTAATATTAGATATGAAAAAAATGTCTTTATTTTTAACCTTTCATTTTCATTCTAAAGTAGGAATTAATTTATTATAATAATATAGAACATTCCTATTCTTTAACATAATATTAACAGAATAAAATGTATAAATTATCATCATAATATCCTTAAATATAATAATAATCAATGTGTTTAAAGCATTGAATATACACTTGATTAAATTAAAATAGGATTTTAAAAAATTGATTTAAGTTCATGAATTAAACATGAATTACTCCATATTCATGATATTTTTTTATTCATATTATTTTTGAAAAAATTAATGTTTTATAAAATTTATTTCATTTAATGTTCAAGTTATAATTTAATAAGAAATTTATTATTTTAGTATATTATTTCTTTAACAGCTTATAGGTTAGAATATAAGTGAAATATATGTAATAAGAAAGTTACAATTTGAATTTCATTTCATTGTGTTTTTTTTATGTTGGAGAATTTAAGGATTTTTATATTAGAAACTATTTTATATTAATAGCAACCATAAAAGAATATAAAATATATTTATTGTAAGCTTATTCTTTTCATTTTTATAATACGTATGATGTTAAAATTAATGTTTTCTTGTTCAAAAAATATTTAAATATCAACTGATTTCTGTATTATAATTACAATAAACTATATTAAATTCAAATATTAAGCATTTTTATTTTAATAATTATAAATTTTTAACATAATTTTTCAACAGAAAACACTTTTTAATTTCGCCTTTGTACACGAATATAGTTTAGTTATTTAATTCACAATTTTAATTTTGAATAAATAACTAAACTAAAATTATAAATAAATAAATAAACTTAAAATTATAATTAATATAGTAAATAAGTAATGTAAAATAGTAAGCAAAACAAAAATTATTAGTTAAAAACATAGCAATGTACAGTTTGTATGTATAGAAGTATATATTTATAATTACGTGTATAATATAGTATATATATTTAAAATTAGGTGAAATATATACTTAAAACTTCGATTTTAATTACTTTTTTAAAGCATAAAGTATAATTATAAAGTGAGATTTTAATATTCATATAACTGTTTAATGAGTTTGTATATAAATATTACGAATGAAAATGAATGAATTTTTTTATTTTTAATGCTTTTAATATATGGTTAGTATATCTATAAATATGATTATATATATATATTTCTTTCTTTTCAAACTAACATATCATATATACAAATACTTGAAAGCTAATTCTGTGGATTAAGTAAAATGTTATATAAATATTTATTTGCATAAATTCACCTATTTATTATTATTAGTTTATTTTATAGAATATAATAATAACATAATATTTAATTTTATTTATATTACATTTAAACTACAAAAGTAGAAAACACAGCCAATAAGATAGATACGTATCTTTCGTGTTAGATGACATGAAAGACTATCTCATTGAAATGTATAAAATTAATATGGAAATGTCTTTAAAGGAAAAACCTGAACTGAGTTGCAAAAAACGTGACGTGAAATACGAAGAGTTTTGACATTTTTTTTTTNAGCTGGCAGAATTTTGTCAAAATCTGCTACCTCATTGTACACTTTTTTGGTTTTCCAGGCTTACCACTTCTAATTTACCTTGGATATTCTGGTAAGCGTTTTGGTTGTGAATTTAATGTTTTATTATCATGTAAAGTAATATTTTTGTTATTCGTATCAGTAGAAGCAACTTTACTGTTATCAACTTCAAAGCATTTCATGGTCGGTATTCAGTCTAAAACGCACTAAATAAGTTTTGTTTATCTTCGGTTTTAAATTTTTCGATGAAATGCACATCTCATCAAGCTTTTATGACAGTTTTGGAGCCTTTCTCCCAAAGTCAGTATGCCATTGACTCTTGTGGATAACTAACTAGAACGTATTCTTTTCCTTTTTGTTCAAATTTGTTTTTCTTATGCCCTTTTTGAAAAGCAATTGCATTGCAGCCGAAAATTCTTATAAATCTAACGTAGGAGTTATTCCAGTCCAAATTTCGAGTAGAGTTTCTTCTTCTACAGTTTTAGTGGGGCAGCGATTGCCTATATAGGCTGCTGCATTGATCGCTTCTGGCCATAAACTCTGAAGTATCTTGTATTGAATCATCATGCATCTCACCATGTCAACAAGAGTTCTGTTTGCTCGATACACTATTCCATTTTGTTTAGAAGTATGCTCGACTGTTAATTGCCTTCTCATTCCTTTTTATTCAAAATAGTTGTTAAATTCTTGTATTAAATATTATTTTACGTTGTCAGTACAGAGTCTTTTGATTCACTAACCAGTTTCATTTTCATCTCTTTCCTTGTAACGTTTAAATGCGTTAAGAACTTCAGATTGGTGTCTAAGCATTGCTAAGTCAATGTAACCTGTCTTGTTGTCAATGAAAGTCTCAATATAGTTAGAACCGCCTAGGTTCTAGGTTCCACACTCATCAGACCACATATATTATAATGGATTAATCTCAGCATATTATTTTGTCTTGTGTCAAACGACTTAAAATGTAAATGGTGAATCTTTTTTTTGTAGCATATCTCACAATCAATTCTATCTTGGGTTTGTTCCAATGTTATTTCGGCAATTATTTTTTTGTTAGCTAACTTTTTTAGGTTGTTGACATTTAGATGACCAAGTTGTTGATGCCATCTGAAAAGATTGTCAGTTCCACTTTTTTCTGCATTCAATGCGGTGTGAGGTTTTATCTCTACAACGTATAGTTGATCTCTTTTCCTTGCTATCATTGCAATGAAACCATCTTGGCAAGTAATTTGGCAAGTGGCTGATTTTCTTTTAAATGTGACAGAATTTTCTTGTTCTGTTATTTTAGAAAAAAAATATCAAATTATTTTTTAAATCTGGAACAGCTATGTTGTCTTTAGCTTAATTGTATTTCTTAGTGTTTTTGACATACACACTTACATTAATTGATCCAGATCCAACGGATCATAATGCATTTGTTAAGAAAAAACATTTATTGCATAAACAAATGCCTTGTTTATTTACAATATATATTACTATATAACAGAAAAAGGAATATTTAAATCTTATTGGCTAGGTTGTTGTTGTATATTCATAATAATTATATTAAAATGGAAAGTTAATAATAAAATATTCGAATTTTTAAAAAATTTAATTGATAATAAATCCGAGTTTCAATGTAGAAATAATTTAAATGATCCTTTTATGATAATTGCAAAACTATTTTACTTGCTTAATACTGTATATTCTTTTCTCAATTTGTATTCGGTTATAATTGTGCAAGGTGTAAAAGATGAAATACTACTACCTGCATGTATATACTATGCAATTAAAATATATAAATATGACACAACGTTGCTTTTTTTTCCTTACATAAATAATAAATTTTCAAATTACTCCTTTATAGAAGTTTTATTTAAATATATTGATCTTATATTAAAAATATCCAATTCTAGAATGTTATAAATATTATAAATAAGAAATTATTTGGATATTCTATTAGTGTTTTATACATCTTCGTGATATTTTAAACATCCTAATGAAGTCAAGAGGATTTTTTTTCGGTTGGCCAAGTACAGTACATAATAATTTTCAGATGATAAGGAATGAGGCACTAAACAAGTTTTCATCGCTTGTTTAATGCCTCGTGAAGCATATATTGAGTCACACTATTGAGAGTTATGGACTCGAACCCGAATCTTCAAAGCCGTAGAGGAATGCCTTTACCTCTTGAAAATGCGGAATGTAGTTATATAAATCTTTAATTATACTGTATATATTTTTAAAAAATATATAAGAAATAATACTACTGTGTTTTTTAGATAAATTTATTAAATATAGTAATATTATTCGCGAATTAGATGATTTATTCATCCCATCAAATAAAACTATATTAAGTATTAAGCTAGTGCAGATTACATACCTTCTTCAATATCGATCACAGAATAAATTAAAAATTCCCTAAATTTATGTTATAACTAAAACATTCTATATCCTATATATAGTGACGAGTGACAAGAAATGAAAATTGTATGAAGATAAGATGACTAGAAAAAAAAACAGGCAATCATTCAAAATCACCTAACTATTTAATTCGATCAATCAATCATTACTTACATAATGCATAAGAAATACTGTGTCAGTTATTTAAGAATACAGAACAAAAAGTATACCAAAAATAATAAACGTTTATTGAGCCGCATATGTTAACATACTAATCTAATTTCAGGTTTATGGAATTAAAAAAAAACTGTCACAATCTCTTTTAAATTTCTGTTGTAATTCTACTTTTATACTTGTACTACAAACTTTTAATATATTTGTAGAATTATACAATTGTTGTACTTATATAACACTCTATTTATTATTTATTAGATATTATAAATATTATGTATAAATTTGAACATAATTATGTCTTAATATATGAATAAATAAATTATTGTTGTAGTTTTCTTCTCGTATACATTTTTATTGGGGTGCAATTTGAAAAATTGTAGACTTATAAATTCCCATTGTCGTCCATCTATTCGTCCGTTTGTCTTTCCATAATCTGGGGAATGATGTTAGATAAAGGGAATTAAAGATAAACATGGAAACTAATGGGGGAATAGGTTCCGAATAACTATACATGAATTTCCGGTGCAATGCGGAAATCTGATTATTTCAGTTCAAATATTTTCCCCTGAAAGCAGTTAATAGATGACCGGCACGACTCTATTGTTAAAGGAAAAGCATGATGTACAGGGGCAAGCCATTAATAATTTGAGGTGGAGAGCATATATTTTAAATTAAATAAATTTAAAATATGATAACAAATTGTAACCCGGTATTGTGACCATTGCCACAATAAATAATTGCTCGTTTAGAATAATAAAATAATTCCAGTTTTAGAGCAAGAAAATCAGTTTCCTTTTTTTAACATTGCTGAATTTCTACAAACATAGGACAAATATAATTTACAGATTCATAACCTATAACTTCTCCTAAGCTGTCCTATCAACCTCATATATCGTTACTCACCTATAATCTGTCCTAAACTTAAAGAAAAATGAATTAACAAATTCTTGCCTAAAAGTCTTCAATTATATTTTAAAATTTTACTATTTACTATTTTATATTAATTGAGGAAATGCGTTTAATAAATATTTTACATTAGATTTTACTGAAAAGAGAAAAATACTACTTGGACTATAGGAAATTTAATAGAACGACATTTAAAACGTAAAATTAAGCTTAATTTTCCATAATTAATTAATTAAAAAATAATTTTCCTATTGCCACAATTGACACAAGTTATTATACTGATAAACAATTATATCATTCTTTATATTGTATTTAAAAATTGTTAATTTTGTTTTTGACATATATTAAAAGGAGAGATGTCTGTGGGAATATTTGTTAAAACAAATGAAATAGAATTAAAATATTGACGTTTTTAAAAGTTATGTTTTATAAATCTATTTTTAGATGATAATAATATAATAATAATTTCTATTATTTTCTGTTTTTTAAATTTATTTTCACGAAAATCAAGATCTTTTTCTGGAAAGATAAAACTCCACATTTATAGGATACGAAGGTTACAATGAAGTATAATAAAAAATACTATATAAAAATAATTAATATTATTATAACATAATGTTTTGATGTTCTATGTATAGAAATAAGTAACATTCAAAACAAAAAAATAAATAAACAACAATAGTATTTAATCGCAAAAGTTATAGAATAATCATTTTCTACATGGTAAGTGAATAAGTATGGTGAAAGAGTTTGACTTAAAAACTTTATTAAGTTATAATTATTTAGACTTGATTATTATAACCGAATACAAGTTATAGTGAACACATACAGAAATTAAGTACAAGTTATAGTTACGTTCTGGCAGTTAACTACAGTTATTTTAGATGCAGAAGTCTGGAAATGAATCCGTTAATTCGGTCCGACAAAAATTTGAGTAAAAAATTCTAATCGACAATTATTTACGTCAAAGACAACATTAAACTGAGACTTAAATAAACTTTAGAGACTTAAAATCATATCAGTAAATAGTGGAGTTGTTCATTAATTAATTAATCTTCTAGAAAGATGCGTTTAATCGTGGTTATAATATGATTTAACTCTTAAGTTTTTGATTGGTAACTAAAGTTTGAGTTTAGCTCTCCATCTATAAGGTTAATTAAGTTTAGTGTATCGTTTCTATTGCTGATACTCTCCCTGCAATTAAATTATATCCGTAAACTTGTAATAAAACTAATAATGAATTTGTAAGCCAACAGAAATGCTAAATACTCTGAAACATTAAGAAAATAGTATATAAAGATCGAATGATGTACAGTACATAAATATACAACACAAGCGATAGACTTAACTTGAGTAATCCACTTTTACCAAACAGTTCATTGTAGCTAAACTTCAGTTTAGGATTCTGGACATCTCAGGATTGAATCAGAGTTATTACCCTTTGAATTTTCACGATTATATCGAAATTTTAAGCGAGAATATTGAGAATTTTGTCTATTTTAGCATTCCTTGATGCATAACAGCCATTATGCGACGACTATCTAATTAAATTCTGATGCATGGAATTTTCTGAGATCAAATGAAATACTGCGACTACCCAATGACTTTCCGGGATGTCAAATACCTGATTCCCTTTCTTTTTAATCTCCATTAGATTTCGAAACACTCATTACATTTGCCATAACTGACAATGCTAAATAAGTTTTTGTACCGATTATATCAATACTCAATATAAGTAACAAGTATACTTTCTTTACGTTTAATGTTAGAAAAATTATTTTGATCATTTTACATTTAATAAATAATTTTTAAGTAAACTTTGCTTTCATTGAATGTAGTTATATCCAATCATCTGTTGGATAACTTTTCCAAATAAAGCTCATATCCAATCATCTTCGACGAATGATATCGTACTTAAATCTCCCGTAATGACTATCTTAAACTGTAGATAATGAAACTATGCAATGAAAGTAGCATTCAGAATTCAGATTTTTCTACGTCGAGTAAACAGTAAAGAATATATTATAATGTTTTTGAGTCCAACAAATTTGATGGTATTCACTATGACAAACATTTAAGATTAAGAAAATTGAATATACAATACATACATTTCTATGAGTTTCAGGTAAGAAAGTAAGTATATTAATATCCTTTTTACCCCATTAAAGTCATATGAAATATCGAAAAGTTTTCTTATAAGAACGGAATACGCAATTGAAGTTATTTCATATTTAAATAAGATTCCAAAGTTTCTATTATTCTTGTCTGATAGTTCAAAACGTTTCATATATTCTGATGTTATCAGTATGAAATGCTTTACTTTTATAAATTCATAATTTTATAATTTTTAAATAATAAAATACATAAAATTATTTAATGGACTAATTGTAATTTGAATTTTATTGAAATGTTTATTAAATGTGCCAGTAAAATTGACTTCTATTGTTTTTTATTCTCTCCCCTGTGATTGCGTTATTTAATGCTGTAAATGTTTCGTAAGAATTATAGTCAATAAAATATTGTCCATTTTGCTTGGTAAAGTGGCCCTTTGTTTGCTTGTCCAGCTGTATTAGAGTCGCGTATAACGAGCCCAATATTAATTAGCATTAAATAAACTTTTTGGTTTAGTGGTTTAGTTTTACTTGTTCATTTATTGATTATTATTAATTATTATTTTTTATTCCTGTCTGACATTTTGTTTTGTTCTCTAATATAGCATAGTTCCTTAAATTTTGTATTAATCAAATGAATTAATTTCTTTCTATAAATAACATATATATCATGTTATTAAACATTATCATAATTTTATTATTTGATACGTTTATCTTTATTGGATATTGAAATATGGAACATTAAC
Source organism: Centruroides sculpturatus (assembly GCF_000671375.1). Classification (NCBI taxonomy): domain Eukaryota; kingdom Metazoa; phylum Arthropoda; class Arachnida; order Scorpiones; family Buthidae; genus Centruroides; species Centruroides sculpturatus. Next base: position 658,922 of record NW_019384708.1, on the reverse strand, counting down.
TGACAAACTGATAACTAGTAATGACTTAAAAAGCCAAACAGTAAATTATAAGACTATGCAAACAAACTAAATCATTACTACAAAAAATGCATTATTTCCTTCTATTTTTATTTTTTTCCTCTTTAATTTCATTCTTATGTTATTGGTGAATTAATGAAACATAAGAATAGAACTAGGAAAAACATAACAATGCAAAACTGAAAATACAGTTTAAATTTAAAATATGTTTATTTTTATTTATTTTATTTTAATTAATCTGATTCATAATTCTCCAGAGTTTACTAGTTTTAATGATGTAAATAGTATTAGTAGATAATACTGTTTATAACAGGTCTAGTTCACTATAAAACATGAAGATGTCATTTATTTATTTGATATAACTGTTGTGTAATATTTTATAACATATGTATATAATGGTTTTTAATCTATCATATACATAAAAATGTAATAAAAAATTCTTTCATAAAATCATAATCAAATTTGGACATTAAGTTCATTTTTCCAGACATTTATAAAACGATAATGAATGCCAAATGATAACTTTCTAATAATAATTAACAACATTAATATTAATTTAGAGAATGTTTCGAATTTTACTAGTAATAATCAAACTAATGTTCACATATTATTCTCATCAGATTAACAAAAATATTTGGGATTTTTATTTTGTAAAGAATTAATTAAATTTAAAAAAAAATATAAAGAAAGTTTTATACTGTCATATCCATTTTTCACAAATATTTGATAAGCATTCAGTAAATCATTGACGTCGTTCAAACAATGCCCGCACTTCTATCGGAGCTGTAGCATTGATTTCACACATCCCATATACAAATTGCTTGTCAGCATTTTGTAATAGAGTTGAATGTAATACCTATCGTTTCTCTTTACTTAATTTACATATCCAAAAGACCGTATCAATTAAAAATATTAAGATTTTAAACTTGAAGGTTATCAATTTTATAAATACTTCTTCATAACATATGATAAAATAAATTCTATCTTAAACTACTTTTATTTATAAATTAATATCATGTATTATTTCATTTAATATCTAATAAAGCAAATTAATATAATTCTCTTTATATTATCTCGTTGAAAACTTAGCAATGCAATCTAAAACTACACCCACGAGTCTAATGCTTTATAGAATCTATACTATGGAGCATTAAAGGCATATTAAAAATATCAAATATATCTAATTTGAAATAGCTTAGCAGATTAATATACAGTCTACATCTACGGTATATAGTTTATTTATTGAACTCAAACTATATTTATATATATATAAACATATATATATAAAGCTACATGGATATATATTATTTTACAGTGTAATATAAATACTTCTTTAATATTCGTTAAAGATTCTATACAGGGTAAACCAGGGTTATACGGTTCACAGGAGTACTTATTGTATAAACTAAAAGCGATGCCACGTATAGGTTTGTGTATATTGTGTTAGTCGAAAGTCATGCTTGCTGCGTGTGCTGTGTGTTCTGTTTACGAGCAATTGCTGTAAAAATAGGTGAGTAAATCTAATCTAATGCTTTTGTTTCTGATTTGCAGGATTTCTTAAACATGTTTACTGTGCCTCAAAAATCTTAGTCTATTTTTGATCGATTACTATAACCTGTAATCGGTCAAAAATAACAGAACAAGCTCTGGTAGAGGTTTCACACATTTACTGTTCACCAACTAACCCATATCTCTAAGGATGACATAGTTAATTAGTAGAAAATGATATTTTATTTTTCGAAAAACACTATTATTTTCTTCGTTGTTGTTTTGTTACGTATGATAAGAAAACACCAGTTTATTTTTACGTTCACAGCTTTCCAGGACTTTTTTTTTTACCTTCTAGCCCTGATTTTATTCTAAAATACTATTCAAGTTTGTAAATGTAAGATGCGTTCAATAATAAAATAATAATGATTTTGAATTGATGTAAGAGTGATACAAAATAAGATTGAAAATTAATAATATGTCTGTAAATGATTGTTCTATATTTAAAACAGCGAAATAAACTTACATTATATAAACATTCATTATTTATTCTGATATTTTACTAGTTATCATTCTCTTATTTATGTATGTACTATGTATTTTTATTTCTTTATTTTTTAACATAATGAATAATAATATATCATAAATGCTACTAAATCATTAAAAATGTGTTCGTTCATACGTGAAAAATTAAAAAAAATAGCTAGATCTATATTTAATTCTTTGTTTATGTTTAATTCTGTACTACATTTATCTTCAATACGAAAGGAATAAATTAAAATTTAATAAAAAAATTTTATAACAATTTATCTGTTATTAATCATTGTTAAAAACTTTAATAACTTTTCGTAAATATTCTTCAGAAAAAGATGGATTAATCATATGATGCAGAAGTAATTGCAAAATTGAATAGGGTTATTTTTTAGTGAGTTACTATATAATAAAATACTATTGTATAATATTTCAAGGTAATTTAAAATTCTTTGTCATCCTTCGAATCTATGAATAATTATTAGTTACGGTGACTGGCTATGATACTGATACGGATCGTTCCAAGATTTTCAATAACTTCTTAAGTGCTTGCAAAATAAACTAAATTTGAATTTATACTTTTTTACAACTAACAAATTTATATCTGCATCTATTAATACATAATTTATAAGAAATAATTCAAAGAGATTAGATATTTCATAGCTCAAGTTACATTCAAAAACATACACTAAATCATGCATGACAATACAATGGCATTATTTAGCGCTACAATACATGCACTTGCTATTAATATAAATTTTCAATGGCTGTATAAAATATCATACTTTTATCATTTGTGTACAATAACAAACAGCTAAATGTTTATTTTTAGCATCTTATTCTTAATTTATAACACTAGGCTAATAAGAAATACAATGGTTTGCTTTGTGATACTTTCTAGAAACCAATGAAATCGTAAAAGTAAATGATTACGCTCATCTGTTAGTTTATAATTTTCGTCTTAATATTTATATATCACCTTATAATATATATTTTTAAACACAGAAACATTTTTTGATGATCTTTCTTGATATTACGAAGACTCTACCATCTCTTCGATTCACATATTCGAAGAGATGGTAAAGTGTTGTGATAATAAGAGAAGTGAAATCTTTGTGATAATAATTTTAAAGATTTTGTTTATCAAATGCATATTTTCTTTTGTGAAATATTTTCTATAACTGCTGCAACGGAGTGTGATATACTAGAAATTCTAAAAAATAATAAATGGCTCAAGGCACTCGACTTCTGACAGCCATGAACATGTAATATATTTAATATACGAAAATTGAATTTATATTATGTTATATAAATTCTTTTATATGGTTATTATAAATCTAAACGTGTGTAGTATTTTATCAACGAATTTTGTTAGCGTTTTAAAATTACATTATAGAGAAATTTCTGTTATATATAGAGAAATTATCACTGTTTATAAGACTTCCTATGTGGAAACTGGATTGTGTTTAGGTGTTAGACATATGAAGAAAACACAGAACACTTCATGGTAGCCAACCCATTGGTCAGGCACCAACTACCAGTGTTCAATGGTTTTATTTATTGGGCCACTGGTGGGCTTGATTTGTGTCACTGTACGGAGATTTTTTGACACTGTATTCATGATTTACATATTTTTTAAAAAATCAAATCTAACAATATTCATTAAATCTTAATGGCAAACAATTTATTTATAATTATAATAAGAAATTAGTTTTAAAAAACTATAATTATAAATCCATAAATGATATTGAATATATTTAAATAAATTCCATATAATTGAACATATATAAAACTTACTTTTCCAATAAGCATAGGAATTTTCATTATCGTTTTCGTCATAACTTCTTAAAGAATAAAGTCCAAAATCTGTAATCTTTAAAACAAATCTGCTATCCACAACACAATTTGATGATTTAAGATTTCCATGAGAACGTAATTCACTACTGTGGAGGTAAGCCATACCCTACATATTATTTGGATAAATTAATTTAAAATATCGTAAATTTCTATTTAAATTTTATAATAATATTTAATTAAATGATTATACCTTAATTAAATCATGCATTAAAGAAAATCTAAACATCCAATCTAATTTTATCTCATCATTTTCTAGAATGTCCTAGAAAAATAATAAATATATAAATGGTTATAATTTAGAAATTTATAAATAAAATCTTATAATTATAATAGTAATATAAATCACTATAAAAGATAAAATGAATACAAGGGCGGCACCAGAAACATTTAGAAAAACATTTTGTATACATCTAATAAATAATGCATTGAAATAACGTATCTTCCGATTCAGAGGATGTTATTATACAGTTAATCAGGGTCTACGGCTCCTAAACTTTCCATTTCCGTTCATCTGTTTAACCCTGTTCTCGAGGTTAAAGAAGGACAGACAGATAGACATACAAACGGACTAACGACAGTGAGAATTTATAGGTCTAATTTTAAAATTGCAACCCCGTAAGATTAATATTGTTTGCATAAAAAACCGGTGAAAAGACTTGATATTCATTAAATAATGTTAAACTTTGTTTACTAAATTATGACAGTTTCAGGATTCGGTATTTAATAAATGATACGTGAACATTCTCATGGGAGATGAGGTACGTCATGAGAATATTCACTAAGGCCAGCAGAGATATTCCCACAAACAACCGAAAGGGATTTCCTAAATAAAACCAAGAGGTTCTCCGGATGGGACTGAGAACACTGACCATGGATACGAGAGCCAACAACTGTGTGCTTCGCATTCTCCGCCATTGGAGAACTCTGATTCGCCGAAGCGACGAACTCGAGACAATATCATCCTACGAACATCACATTCTGTCCGGACACTATGCGTCAGATTAGTTTTTAAGGACCAAAGGAGATCTCTGTCTTACGTAAGATGTCTTTTGTATATTAATAAACGGGTACTAAATGTAAGCAGAGTTCGTGCCTCTGTGTCTAACGCCATCACTTTCCATACGCAGTTCACACCTTCTCGCCATCCTGAACGATACATCCTCCTAAATTAAGGGAGTGTCGATCTCAACGCTAAGAAATATCGGGTCCGTGATAAGATATCACGGGGTCCTCCACAAAAATATCACTAAACAAATTTGATATCAAATGCTTTGAGTTATTATCTTTATATTGTAAGGTATTGTATTAAATATAATATAATAATAAAAGCTAATATTCGTGTATATTCCGTTTTTATGAAGTAATATTGTGTTTTTCTTCTTTTAATTAATGAATTTTTCAAAAATGGTAAATAATTCTACCTAAATATAAACGATTATTCATGTAATTATACAGTATGTTTTGTTTTAATCTCAAGATTAAACACACTTCATTCTACAGAATTATACTCAACGAGTGTAAATCTTTGGGATAAACGGCTAAGTTGTCCGGCTGAATTTGCCACAATTATATCCATTACGAGTGGGTCTGATTCGCAATAATGACTCTATTACAGCACAGCAATGAGAAATGCCAGTGATGTCCCCCAATTTGCCCATGACAAGTTATTATAACCTGAATCAAATCGGAAGACCTATCTATCATAGTTTCGGTCATATCCAGAATGGGAATGACCGAGACAAGACTAACATATCGAGGTGATCCTATCAACGAAAATTTCTGAGCCGATTCAGATTAAATTCCTGGTCTCTCAGAGTAGCAAACTGATGCTTCTGTCAGATTGACTATCTTTTAGTTTTAAAAAACAAAGTATTTAGAGGTAAATTTGATTATTTTTTACTAGCAGATAATTTCTTACTTGTAAACTTCCTCGAGGACAATATTCTGTTAATAGACAACAATTAGGAGGTTCCACACACGATCCAATAAATCGAACAATATGATCGTGATGTAAATCTTTCATCTATAAAACAAATATCATCTGAAAAGTTGAATATAAATATTAAAGAATATTTAAAAATCTTTTAAAATTTTATTTTGACAGACCTTCTTGAATTCCAAAAGAAGTGGTCTAGTTAATTCGATTCGAGATTTGTTAATCGGTTTGATAGCTACAATAGCACCCTAAAAATAAATTATTTTAATTGTTTATACTTTTTCACTTAATTTAAAATATTTAATAATAAAATAATCAGTTTAAAATAAATTTTTCAATAAAATATTTATGTTAATATCTCAATCCATAATTATTACAATAATTACAGTTATAGCTAAATTTTTCACTTCTGTATCTAAACAATTTTGATTGAATATTAAAATAAAATAAAGTTACATCAAAGGAGTGAAGATAATTGTTAAATAAATATTATAGGCCTAAATATAATTTTCTTTTGGCCAGTATGATATGGTATAGTCAATGCTACTGTATCATATATTTTCAGAAATGTTTTATAACAATGAGCTTAGGGGAAACAGAACAATCATTCGCTTTACCATAGTTTCCATAACGATAATTGTTTCATTATTCAATTAGTTAAAACCCATCGATGTCGGTCTAAAACGTTGCAAGAAAAATGATCAAGAAGATTAAAAAAATTCTGATTATATTTTATTTTATTAGAAAATTATTCTAAAAATATATTGCTAACATCATTGTTACTTTCATCTTTTTTGATCATCTTCAGGAACCTATTTACACAATAGAATTCTCAGAATGTAAACATTCGAATATTCAATTCCGTTAAATTTAAATAAAATTCTAATGTTTTAAGTTTAATGAAATCTATTTCGTAAACAACCGAACTCCTATACTGTCTCTGATACAATTTCCCCAATAATTTTATAAAAGTTGCTATTATTAAATCTGTAAATCTTGTTAAAGAGTGGTTCTCACTTCCACGACACTCTGGTATGTCATGAGCTTCTAATGGGAATACCACCAAATTTCGAAATATCATTTAAGAATGCTAATTTTTATACAAAAAAATGATGATCTTCAAATAGTTCAGCCATTAATATTGAGGGAATCGGGAACAAATTCAGATGGCTCGAAAACCCCAAGAATTTCTTGGCAGGAAGTCCATTAGGGATATATTGGATCCCTTCCCTCACCACTCGGTCGTCCCTTGGCCGAACTCTCAATAGGCTTGATAATAAGACCCTTCTAGCGACCACAAGGCGGAGAGTAAAATAAAATAAAATAACTCATATTTCATTATATGAAGTAGATATAAGGATATGTATTTGATTCAACACCAACTCGGTACGTTAACAAAAATTATGGTATAATATTACGCTTAAGAAGATTATGAGTTGTATTAAGATCGGAAGGTGTCTTATATCTTCTAGTCTTAATTCTTTTCAATTGATTTTTATTTCTTTTCTCGAAACCTTCTCAGCGAGTGTCATTATTATGTCTTTCTTACACTATCTAATGTATTCTCTCAATCTAGAATCTAAATTTATAGTTAAATTATGAATTTGGATTAAAAAATAGTTGTAAAAATTACAAAGTGAATATTTATTTCATTATTTAACAATTTCAATTTTGAGTGTGAGAGCAAGATAATGTGATGATAAATATGAAGTCATAATGCTTAAAATAAAGTTTTTCGTGGAAATTTAATACACTGCATCAAATTTTATCGAACTGGTATACAGCGTATCTTTCTGAATAATTTATATCGTTAAATTTAAAAATTATGTAAAACGCAAATACTCTTTTCTAATTATAATTTCATAGAAATTAAAATTAAATAATTTTTAATTCCTAGATTTCAAATTGAGTTGCCATTATTTATTGATTAGAAATGTAATAAATGTGATTGTTACATTACCAAAACATGTTTCGTATTCCAATAACGAACAGTTGATTAATTAAAATAAAGTTGTGTTATCATACAANATAGATAATATATATATTTTTAATAATATAATAACTTTTTGACAGAACAATAGAAATTACATATAAAGAGAGAATAATTGTATTGTTAAAATGATTACATTGATAAATGAATCATATTGTAGTCATCTTCAAGGATTCTTCAAGGATTTAAACTTTTTAACACTAAAATATTTTAGAAAGTGGCAATCGTTTATCAATATAGTTAGAATGTCGCTCGTTTCTCTTTATTAAGATGCCTTTATGTCTATTGTCTAACCATCTGATTAGATCCATGATAATTTCCATTACATTAAACTATGTCAAGTTGATAATAATGAAATACAATATAGCAAATGCTCACTTAACGTCGTTTTGTTATTACATTCTTGAGAAAAGATACATTTGTAATCATTTAAAATTATTGCTGTTGAATTTTCTTTATAAACAATAAAATTGATTAAATGCTGGACGTTTAAAACATAATCTAATGTGAAATTTAACTCTTGTTTATATTATTTAGTATATGGTTAAATTGATTTCGTTTCAATTTCCAAAAATCTATCAACAATGTTAATTGAAAACTTGCAATATAAATAAATATAATATTATTATATAATATAGTTGCTGTACACACGGAAAAATGGAAAAAGTTCTTTTAGGATTACAAGTAGTTTCCACTATTTAATTGATAGATCTATTAGAAAATTAATTAATCATTGTTACAACATTTCACAAGCAATGGATATCACTCAGCATGCTTTGAAGAAAAGAATCAAGATATGGACGAATTAAATGTTTAAAAGATAGAAACATTAAAAACGTATTTTATAAAACTTATTTTAAATTTTACTATTCATGCTTACTTACAATTATACTATTACGATTTAGACTCATTTTTGAACCAGGTTTTCTATTAAGATTCTGTTTCGTGGTAATAATGTCATCCCATTTGACTTTCCACGTCATAGAAGATAATTCTGCTTCAAGTTTAAAATGTCTGTAATAAATTTAAATAAGTAATAATTACAGATTTAAAAAAAAATTAATAATTTAATTAAATATTTGTAACAAATTTTTAAAACGAGCACAATATTCAAAGATGTAATAAGAAACCATTTACCGATAAATAAAAAACGATGCAATGCTAAATATAACAATCACTGTACTAAGCATTGTTCCAATAATTGTATATTGAGAAAGAGAATCTGAAATATAAACATCGTATATGTTAAAAAAATTACAATCAAACTGCGTACGTTTTTAGTAATTCGAAATTAAGACAGTGGACTTTTACTAAGTAAAACTTTTCCACTTCAAACTATTTAAATTAAAAACTAAAATAACATTTTCAACTGAGAAAGAATAAATAATTAAGTCATATTCTACTCTAAAGTATTGTAAAATTGCTTAAATTAAAATACACGTAAAAAAATTTTTTTCAAGTATTTTATAATGCTTTGTCTAATAAATATTTTATTTACATTCTGCTAAATTTGTAAGAATATTTACAAGAAAGAAAAGGCAATTTATAAAATACTTAGTTTTATTAAATATTTAAACATATTTCGTACTCTGTTCTAGAAATATTAACATGTTTTATGGCATCGTTTACTTGGCAGCTAGTTTATATATTATAATATATAAAATTATGTGCTATGTAAATGATGTCATTAAACATGTTAATATTTGTTCATAATATGAAGTTCAAAAAGAGTGAATTCTTAGTTTATTTGGCTAAATTTGTATTATTTTTCATGTTACAGCCACATCTAAGGGTCTAATTTAATACCTTCGTTTCTCTTGTTTTAAATTGAGATAGTGATTAAATTTTGTGAGATAGTGATAGTGATGATTGCTAATCTTTCCATAATTTTTAAAGCAATATTCTTAGTCTTAGAAGTCTTCCTATTTTGATTTTGCATTTTAAATAAACAGTAACAAACATTTCTCAGCAGCAGAAGCTGTATTTAAATATGTATTCTCGCTCATTTCTCGCCTTTTATAAATATCAGACCCAACATGTCATAAACATAAACTCTTCGTATGCTTCTAACAATTTTATGATATTTTTTGAGTCCACTTTCTGTTCATTTTTATAATCTAAAAAATTTGAATTCAATTATCAGCTATATGTATTATTTTACATGTAACAATTCGTATCTGGTAATAATAATTAATGATATTTCTGCTGAAAGTTGTGTTTATATCTTCACATGTACAAATTGAGTGGCAAGACAAGACTTTTTCAGATAAAATTTGTGGAAAATGTATGACTAATCTTCTTTATTATTATTCTTATTATATAATTATTCTTACTTCCATTCTAAATCTCTGTTACTGTTTCAAAATGTTGACCTTTGTGGGCAAATTTTAATTTGGAAAAAGTATTCGGCAAGTATGGTATTTGGTGAGTAAATGACTTGTAGATAGATATCATATTACTACTTTTTTGTGAAATACTAATTCACAATTGCAACATCGTGTGATAGTGCGTGTTTTTAAACAGATACATTCTATCGAGTCATTCTGTGTAATGGCAATTACAAAGTCTGTCTGAAGTGATTTTCATTAATCTTTTCACTCTTTAGAACAAACTCTTACTAGAAGAATCCTTCATTGTTCCGTCCGTTTTCATTGTTTTTTCATGAGAACCGAAGTTTTTTGGATTTCGTCGAGTATTACAACTTTACCGTAAACATTTGATGTCATTTCCAATATTTCTGTATTGTTTACCTTCATAAAAACTTATATTTTATTCTCTACGCTTCTGTAACATCATTTAGAAAATAAGTCGGACTCAATAGTTGCTGAACAAAGACTGTTGAATCTTGGACTATATTGTCTTCATAGTCGAAGGAAAATATGAAGTAACTTAATTATGACATTGATATTTAAATTCTACCGAATTCTTCAAAATTTAATTGTATAAATGTAAAATTACTAACTGCACAAGCGAAATTAGACGACTGTTAATAAAAGATCGGTACAAAAAAATTTCCCAATATGATTTATCAATATATTTTGAAATAAAAATTAAACTTTTACTAAAATTATACGCAAATAAATTTAAATTTTTTAAATATTTTACCATCAAGACATTTCGAACCATCGAAATCGCAAGGTGGAACATCAGGTGGAGGATCTTTTCTACCTCCAGGCCAATGCACATTTTTACCAACAACATCAATCACCTGTTGATTTGAACCATAGTAGTTAGCAACCACCTAAAAATAACAAAACTATAATTACTAAAAAATATATAATAAAAGACAAACTAATATTGCATGAAAAATTAATATATAATTTTGTTTCATTTATTTTCATTGATGAAGAAAAAGTTTCTTATTAATTAATTAAGGTGTCCAACTAAAAATGTATATTTCGAGTAAGTATATGCCTCAGTTAATTAATAACCTTGTAATTACAGAATTACAATTATCTCCTAGCAGTGCAGAAGCTGAAATAATTAGTTTCTCAGTTTTTAAGATTCTTCCACTGAATCAATGAACTCTTATATAGGAGTTCCTTGACAGAAGAAAAGTGGTATACGATTGAGACCTTACCGCCTCTTCGAAAACCACATAAATATATACTTGAATAACACAAATAAAAATAGATTTTTCAGCATTTAACAAAAGAATCTTTAATTTTATTAATGTTTAATATCATACAGAAAGTCCTCACTTAACATTCGTTTCGTTATAACTTCGTCCAAGAAAGATAAATGTAGGTTTTTACTGTACATTTGTAATATTAATATAAGTACAATTATTATTGTTGAATTTTCTTTATAAACGGGAAAATTAATTCTATGAGATAAACAATAAATGCTGGTAGTTGCAAGACACGATGCAATTAGAATATTAAGCAAATTTTGCTTATACTATGTAGCTTACAGGAAAATTGGTTTCGTTATAAGTCAATTTTAATTTAAATTTTTTAATAAAAATAAAAGTAATTTCATATCGATCCTACCTCAAATTCAGCTGTTACAGGATTCATATCTAAGAGAGAATAATCCATAATTCTATCTCCATTTTCATCAATATTTATATTCCCTGTAATGCCTATTAAATAAATTAAACTTTTATAAATGTTATCTTTTACTGACTTTTTCTTGTATTTTACATCTGTNCAAAAACAATTAGAATGCTCACGTGGAGTTATGCGGAGGTATAAAAGAACGCACCCTTTATTACATTTCATGTTGTACAAGGATTTTGCCCAATTCCCAAACCGTGTTAGAGTGAATCTGTGCTATAGAAGTGTTGTGTTATATGGGGGGTTATCTGTATATATATGTATATATGTATATATGTATATACTAATAATATCTGTATATTTAAAAGTATTTCATTATATATTTAATAAAATAAATCTATTAAATTATTCATCAAATAGCTAATAAAAGTTACCTTCAAATGTTCTGTTCCACATCTTTTGAGTTATAACAGTGCCATTATATATTCCATAACCTTCATTTAAAGTTTCATTAACAGCAAGAAAATATAGTATAACTGCTTCATGGAATGCCGTTACATACGTATTTACCTACAGAAACTAATATTACATTACATATTTCGTTATGAAGATTGAATAATATTACTAAAATAAACAAAATGTTTTTTCTGATAAAATTGATGAATATTAACATTTATTAACACATTAACTTATATTTATATTAATATAAAATAAATTAAAATTGATTTTTTATATTGAGATTTTACGTTATCACATTGTTAACTCGAGCTCAGTTAAATCTGTATATAGGCCCTTCTAAACAGCATCAACCTCATAAAAAATCTAGCAACGAGTTGCTTAACTTTCCCGGCAACAAAATTTAAAACGACGTATGGCACCATCTGTTATGATATCTTATTTTAAAAACTTTTATATATTGTAATTTATTATTATAAAATGTCAAAAAGCTTAATTTTAAGGGTATGGATGAGTTTTATAAAAAAATATTTAAATGCTAATAACGAGTAACATCATCATTATGTCTAATCCTATTCGAGAAACACACGACTTTATTTAACTCCCCCACTCCTCGACCTTTAATCACCAAAACTTAATAGAATGAATGCCTCTAATAAACAAACCTCCCTGCAAAATTTTAGAAATTTTCGAGAAAAAGCACGAGTGTTATTACGTTTCAAAGAGGGTAAACAAAATTGTTTTCCAATACACACATTCTAATATCCATACATACAGAAAATTTTTACAGAACATACCCCGAATTTTTTTGCATTTCTCGACGTTTCAGGTTCACCTGAGTCCAAAAATGCAAAAATCTTCGGGTCATTTTTGACTGATTGTCGTACTTTCCCTTTGTAACAGCCGGGAAAGTAATTAGCGTTTTGCCTTTTTTTATTATAATGATTAATAATATAAAAGTTATTTTTTTGATAAAGTCTCATAATAGCTCGGAAGTTGTTGGTAATTTTTTGTACTTTTTTGGGTTTACAAGTCTTAAAACTTCAAAATTCGCAAAAAAACCGGGGGTTGACTTTGATTACAATACTTTCCCGTGTTAAGTTATAACAGCTGGATAATTAGTAGTACATATTACAATGTATCCTGTAAATCAAACAACAAAAGTATTGTTTATTTCCAAATAATACAAATAAACTGAAAAAAAAATAATGATAAATTACGGATCGATTCCAGATTTGATAGTTACGACCTATCGCAAGTGACTCGTTACATAAATATTAATGAGTGTGCTGTATTTGAAAATGTTTTCACACTCAGCAACTGTAAAAAGAAATGCAGTAGTTGTTTACCAAAACAAATATTTCCAACACAAAATGCGATACCATTCTACCGTTTTCACACAAATTTGACTGATGCAAAATCATTGCTATCATTCATTCTCCTGAAGAAAAGTTATATTAATACCGATGATAAAAAAATTAAGTAAGTCGACAGTACTAATAAAATATGGAGTCTGATGTCAAATCTATGGCGTTGAATTAACTATGTACTACTTATTACAATGTTTGAACTATTCGTAAGTATGATAACTTTTAAATGAAATATTTTTAATAGATTTTTTGCTACAATATCATTATCAATTAGGTTTGGCATGCAAATGCATCTGGATTGGCTTAATTGAAGAAGGCAACACTACATACAAGCAATCTGCCAAGGGATACTTCTTGGGAGGACTTTCTATTGGAAACTGGTCCCTATTTAACTGTTAGATACGACGTAAAGAAAAGTATGCCCGTTGCTGAAACTCGAACCCGAAAGCAATTGTCAATATTCAGTGGTTTCATCTACTCGGCCACCGCATATTATTGATCATAGTGTTTAACCATAATATTAAAAATGAAAATTAAATCCATTACAAAAAATATATGAAAAATATTAAATATAATAGATTATATTGAACGGTTGATGGCCCTAAAGATAAAAACACTAAATCTTGTAGTTGGTCACGGGTTCGGCCTCACTAACGGGCCTCGTAGAGTTTTCCGGATTTTCTTCATGTGTCTAACGCCCATATAAAATCTTCACGAAAGGTACTCCTTGATAGATCGCCTTGGTGTTATTTTCTTATTCTATCAATCCAATCTTGCAGGATAAAAGCACTATACTGCCACTCTGCGCGACTCAAAATTTTTTTTTCTTTCCTATCTGCAAGTACTAATAGAGAAGTTTTTAATGTAAACGATGGCTTCAGCTAGGTCCACATTAGAGAGCTTATCGAACTACACTTTTTTGCAACATAGCAAGCATTTGATCTGCTTATTGATAAACCATTAATAATTACAAACCTTTTATAAAAGTATTTTATACTACTGTTAGATCTCTAAACATCGTGTCACTAAAGTATCTGCTAGAATAAGCGAAGAAGTTTCTAAATTTCAACATGCAGGAGAACGAATCGAGTATTTTTACAGTCTGCGCATTTCATAATATGTACTGTATATCGTTTGAAATTTCTGCCTCTAACTTATAAAATCAGCAAGCTTACCACGGTTTTCCTTATCACATAACGACAAGTAATCGGTAAGAATGTTTATGCATTACAAATTATTGATAAACTAGCAGGTGGACCCGGCGTTGCTCGGGCAAAAGTAACGATAACTAAGATAAAGATTATTACGTTACAGTCAACCTTACCCGTTTTCACAGAATGCAAGAATTGGGTCCCCTTGTTTCCAGACTAATTAGAGAATTTTTAGATGGGTCTAAAAATATGTTCGATTTCCCGCAAAAACGAAAAAAACTGCATCTGCGTATTGCACGTCGCTTTCTCTTAACAATTCCATTGTTACGTAA